>NW_007253531.1:713467-763276 GCF_000164805.1 Carlito syrichta
TCCATGCAATACTATGAGAAAATGACGGATGGTACTGGGAACATACGGGGGGGAGGGGGATGGGATTAACAGTAGCAAATATCTGTCGGGGGATGGGAAAACACTTCTTATCTACAGGGTGCCTGAATGAAACGTCATTGTACACCTACCCTTAACTGTACCCCACAAAACCATAATAAAAACTACTGATTAATGAAAAAAAAAAAAAAAAAAAAAAAAAAAACCCTGAAATAATGGAAATGAAATAAACATTTAGGGAAATACAAAATGAAGTGGAAAGTTTTAACAGTAAACTAAAACAAACAGAAAAAAGGATCTTAAAACTTGAAAACAAAACTTTTGAATTAACCCAATCAAAAAACAATAAAGAAAAAAATCAAGAGAATGAAAAAAGTCTCCAAAAAATATGAAATTATGTAAAATGTCCAAATCATATGTGTTCATGAGGAAAAAAGAAAGTAACAGGTTTGGAAAACCTGTTTGAAGGAATAATGAAGGAACACTTCCCTGGCCTTGCCAGAGATTTAAACATCTAGCTTCAAGAAGCACAGAGAACTCCCTGAAGATTTATTGCAAAAGTGATCCCCAAGGCATATAATCATCTGGCTATGTAAAGTTAATGTTAAGGAAAGAATTTTAAGATAAGTGAGACAAAAATATCCAATAACTTACAAAGGCAAACATATCAGACTAACAGCAGACTTCTAAGAAGAAACCCTACAAGCCAGAAGGGAATGGGTCCCCGGGTTCAATCTCCTTAAACAGAATAACTGTCAGCCAAAGACTTTGCATACTGCAAAATTAAATTTCATAAGTGAAGGAGAAATGAATTCCTTTTCAGACAAGCAAACACTGAGGAAATTTGTCACCATTAGACTGACTGTACAAGAAGTCATCAAAAGAGTTTTAAATACTGAAATAAATGATTGAAATACACCAGTAGAAAAATGCTGGAAAACATAAAGTTTACAGGCCTTATGGAATACCAATACAATAGAGAAAATAAATACACAAAGTAGACAGATATCAACCAGTATGATGAATAGAATAGTACCCTATATAGCATTATTAATTCTGAACGTAAATGGTCTCAATACCCCACTAAAAAGATATAGACTGGTAGAATGGATAAAAAACACAACCCAGTCAGGCTCAGTGGCTCAGCCTATAATCCCACGCTTTGGGAGGCTGAGGTGAGTGAATTGCCTGTGCCTGTGGGTTCGAGACCTGCCTGGGCAACTTGGTGAGACCTCATCTCTACAATATATCAAAAAATTAGCCAGGGGTGGTAGAGCATGCCTGTAGTTCCAGCTACTTGGAAGGCTGAGGCGGAAGGATTGCTGGAGTCCAGCAGATAGAGGCTGCAGTGGCCAGGAGCGTGCCACTGCACTCCAGTCTGGGTGACAGAGTGAGACTCCAACTCAAAACAAAACAAAACAAAAACACGACCCAAATATCTGCTGCCTTCATGAGACCCACTTAACTCAAAAAGACTTCTATAGACTCAAGGTAAAGAGGTTGGGGAAAATATTCCACACAAATGGAAATAAAAAATGAGCAGGAGTAGCCATTCTCATATCTGATAAGCAGACTTTAAATTAACAACAGAAAAAGAAGACAAAGATGGCTATTGCATTATGACAAAGGGATTGTTCCAAGAAGACACAGTAATTTAAGATATATATGCACCTAACAACAGAGCCCCCAACTTTATAAAACAAATTTTTCTAGACTTAAAAAAAGAGAGCGATAGCAATACAATAATAGTGAGAGACTTCAACACTCCACTGACAGCAATAGATCATCAAGACAGAAAGTCAACAAATAAACATTGGAATTTAACAGGACTCTGGAGGAAATGGAACTAATAGACAGCTATAGAACATTCCACTTCAAAACTACAGAATATACATTTTTCTCATCAGTACAAGGAGGATTCTCCCAGAGAGACCATATGAGAGGCCACAAATTAAGTCTCAATAAATTCAAAAAAATCAAAATTATATCAAGCACCATCTCGGACTATAGTGAAATAAAACTAGAAATTAACTCCAAGAAGAACTTATGAAACCAAAAAAAGACATGAAAGTTAAACAATTTGCTCCTGAATGATCCTTGGGTCACAAATGAAATCAAGATGGAAATTTAAAAATTCCTTGAAATGAATGACAATAATGAAACAAGTTATCAAAACCTCTGGGACACAGCCAAAACTGTGCTCAGAGGAAAATTTATAGTGCATAAGGTCTACATTAATAAGACCAAAAGATCACATGTCAATAACCTAACATCACACCTCAAGGAACTAGAAAAAGATAAACAAACCAAACCCCAAGCTAGTAGAAGGAAAGAAATAATGAAGAGTAGAGTAGAACTAAATGAAATTGAAATAAAAAATACAAAGGATCAATGAAACACAAAGTGAGCTCTTTGATAGATAAACAAAATTGATAGATCGCTAGTATATTAATTAAGAAACAAAGAGAGAGGACTCAAGTTAGCTCAATCAGAAATGAAAAAGGAGACATTACAACTGATATGATGGAAATTCAACAGATTGTCTGAGACTATTAGGAACACCTCTATGCAAACAAACTAGGCAATCTAAAGGACATGGGTAAATTCTTGGAAACAAACATACAACCTCCCAACCTTGAATCAGAAAGAAAAAGAAACCCCAGACAGATCAATACTGAGTAGCAAAATTGGAACAGTTATTAGAAGTCTCCCAACAAATAAAGTCCAGGACCTGATGAATTCACAGCTGAATTCTACAAGACCTTCAAAGAAGAAATAGTACCAATTTTACTGAAGCTATTCCACAAGATTAAAGAGGAGGGAATCCTCCCCAATTCATTCTATAAGGCTAGTTTCATTCTGTTACCAAAGCCAGGAAAAGACACAACAGAAAAAGAGAATCACAGACCAATATTCCTTATGAATATAGACATAAAAATCCTCAACAAAATATTAGCAAACCAATTTCAACAGCACCTAGAAAAAATAACACGGGCAACCCCGTTGGGTTCCCTCCCTCTGTGGGAACTTTTCTCTCCTCTCAATAAATCCTGTCCTATCAATAGATCCTGCTTTCTAAAATAAAATAAAATTGAAAAAAAAACCCACAACCACGTGAGTTTTATACCAGGGTTGCAAGGGTAGTTCAGCATATGCAAGTCAGTAAACATGAGGCACTAAATAAACAGAATTTAAAACAAAAAATTAATATGATCATTTCAATAGATGCAGAAAAAGCATTTGATAAAATCCAGCATTCCTTGCTAATAAAAACCCTCAGCAAAATAGACATCAAGGGACCATTCCTCAAAACAATAAAAAGGCATGTATGAAAAACCCACAGCCAAAGTCATCCTGAATGGAAAAAAGACAAACAAATCCCTCCTCAGAACTGGAACAAGCTAAGGATGTCCACGTTCACCCCTACTATTCAATATAGTACTGGAAGTCCTAGTCAGAGAAGAAAAAATCAGAGAAGAAAAAATAATAAAGCATATTCAAGTTGAAAAAGAAGAAATCAAACTATTTCTGTGTACTGGCAATATGATCTTATACCTAGAGAATCCTAAAGATTCCTACAAATGACTTCTGGACTTGATAAATGAATTTGGTAAAGTTTCAGGATACCAAACCAACACACACAAATCAGTAGTACTGATTTATATGGTGACCAAGCTGAGAATAATTCAGGAACTCAGTTCCATTCACAACAGCAACCAGAAAATTAAAATACCTGAGAATATATTTAACCAAGGAGGTGAATATCTCTACAAGGAGAATTAGAGAACTCTGATGAAAGAAATTGTAGAGGGCACAAACAAATGGAGAAACATCTCATGCTCGTGGATTGGAAGAATCAACATTATCAAAATTACCATATTACTCAAATTAATCTACAGATTCAATGCAAACCCTATCAAACTACCAATGTTACATTTCAAAGAATTAGAAAAAAATATCCTAAAACTCGTATGGAACCAAGAAAGAGCCAGAATAGCCAAAACAATCCTAAGCAAAAATAACTAAAAAAAAAAAAAAAGCTGAAAGTATCACATTACCTGAGTTCAAATTAAACTACAAGCCTGTAGTAATCAAAACAGCACAGTACTGGTACAAGAGCAAATATGTGGACCAATGGAACAGAATGGAGAATCCAGAAATAGACCTAAATACCTGCAACCAGTTGATTTTTGACAAAGCAGGCAAACATATATACTGGAGGAAAGGACACCCTATGCAACAAATGGTGCTGGGAAAATTGGAAAGCTACATGCAGAAAAATGTAACTTGATCCCTATCTCTCCCCATAAACAAAAATTAACTCAAAATGGATTAAATGGATTAAAGACTTAAACATCACCTGAAGCCATAGAAATCCTAGAAGAAAACTTAGGATATTGACCTAAGTTTTCTTTGATCTAGGCAAAGAAGTTATAGTTAAAACTCCAAAAGCAACTAAGACAAAATAAATAAGTGGAACTTAATTTAATTAAAAAGTTTCTGCACAGCAAAAGACATAATCAACAAAGCAAATAGGCAACTTACAGTATGGGAGAAGATATTTGTAAACTATACATCAGGTGAAGGACTAATATCCAGAGTCTACAAAGAATCCAAACAAATCAGCAAGAAAAGAGCAAATAACCCCATTAAAAAGTGAGCAAACGACGTCTTTCAAAAGAAGATATACAAATAGGCAACACACATATGGAAAAATGCTCACTATCACTCATCATTGGGGAAATACAAATTAAAATCACAATGAGATATCAACTTACACCAGTCAGAATGGCCATTATTAAAAAATAAAAAAAAACAACAGTCCATTTTTGATGGGCAGCAAGGTTGGTTCTATTTTTTTAGTATTGTGAATAGTGATGCAATAAACATGCATCCACAGGTTATACATGGTGGAATATTATGCAGACTAAAAGAAGGACAAAATCATGGACTACACAACAACATGGTTGGATTTAGAGTCTATCATACTTATGATCTCTCACAGAAACAAAGAACTGAGTACCACATGTTCTAACTCATAAGTGGTTCCTGAACATTTATCATAATACTACAAGAAAGGGATTGGCAGTAGTGGGACACTCCCGGGGAGGGGCACATAACATAAATAAGGGTACCTAATCCTAATCCAGGCAAGGTGAGAATCAAGGAGAGTCCCAAACTCCACCTGAAAGTTGACTACTTATGTACCTAATACTGAATTGTACCCTACATCTTCATAAAATAAAATAAAATGAAACAAATTGAGCCACTTCAGGCCAACTCACTTAAAAAATAAAAAATATAGATGCTGTCAAGAATGCAGAGAAAAGGGAATACTTATACACTATTAGTGGGAGTGTAAATTAGTATAATTCTGTGAAAAGCAGTATGGAGACTATGCAAAGAACTAAAGGTAGAGCTACCATTTGATCCAGCAGTCCTGCTAGTAGGTATCTACCCTAAGGAACAGAGATTGTTATATAAAAAAGATACCTGCATGCGCATAGTCATCGCAGCACAATTTACAATTGCAAAGATGTGGAATAAACCAAAATGCCCATTAACTGATCAGTGGATAATGAAAATGTGGCATATATAAAAGACTACTACACAGTTAGAAAAAAGAAGCTGGGCTCGGTGGCCCAGTCTGTAATCCCATGCTTTGGGAGGCTGAGGTGAGTGAATTGCCTGAGCCCGTGGGTTTGAGACCCACCTGGGCAACTTGGCGAGACCTCATCTCTACCATAAATCAAAAAAATTAGCCAGGTGTGGTAGTGCGCACCTGTAGTTCCAGCTACTTGGAAGGCTGAGGTGGAAGGATTGCCGGAGCCCAGCAGGTTGAGGCTGCGGTGGCCGGGAGCAGCCACTGAACTCCAGTCTGGGTGACAGAGTGAGACTCCAACTCAAAAAAAAAAAAAAAAAAAAGAATGAAATCATGTCCTTTGCAGCAACATGGATGGAGCTGGATATCATCATCCTAAGTAAACTGACTCAGAAACAGAAAATCAACACTGCATGTTCTCACTCATATGTGGGAGATAAATGGTCACAAAGATGGAACTAATAGACACTGGGGATACCAAGAAGTGGGGAGGAGGTTAGGGTTCAGAAAGTACCTAGAGGGCACAATATTTACTACCTGGGGAATGGACACCTGAGACCCAGTCCCTACCACTATGCAATATGTCCATGTAATGAACATGCATGCTAACCTTCTGAATCTAAAAATTTTTTTAAAAGGCCAAGTATCTGTAATTTCACATAGTTCAACTCATACAAAATGCTGCAAACAGTGTCAAGTGTTTCTAAGCCTTAAAGATGAGGTATCTAGAACCAGACATTCTGGGTTCCCATTTGACTCTGCCTCTTCCTGCCACATCATGGTTGGCAAGTTCAAGTTTTCTCTGGGATCAGTTCCTACATCTATAACATGGAACTAGTAATAGCACCTACCTCAGACACTTATTAAAGCTTCAATGATTCTATACAGGGAGTAGCACCTGGCGGGTAGTTAGTGCTTATTAAATATCAGCTGCTATGGTTATTTCCAACATCTCCTTTTTGACTGAGTCTCAGAAAAATCTTGTGAAGGAAGAATTTTATTCTTAGTTTATAGACAAAGAGACAGAAGCTCAAAGAGATAGGAATTCGAACTCCTATCTATATGACTGCAAGTGTGTTCTCTGTGCCTTACATTGTAATTTTATATATGTATGTATTTTTTAGAGACAGGGTCTCACTTTGTCACTCAGGTTGGAGTGCAGTGGTGAAATCATTGCTCATTGCAGCCTTGAACTCCTGGGCTCAAGTGATCCTCCCACCTCAACCTCCTGAGTAGCTCGGACTACAGGACCACATCCTGCTAATTAAAAAAATAATAATTTAAAGACAGGATTTTGCTCTATTGCCCAGGATGGTCTCAAACTCCTGGTCGCAATTGATCCTCATGCCTCAGTCTCTCAAAGAGCTGGTATTGCAGGCAGGAGCCACCGTGCCCAGTTGTAATTTTCAATTAAGAGCTTGCTAAATTAAGTTGAATAATTCCTCTGGGGTGTTTAAACAGAATGGCCAATGTTTGAGAGGATGTAGCTTCTGGGATCTTTTAATAGTCAGTTATATAAAAGACAATGGCAGCTATTTTATTTCTTGATTTAGAGAAGTGAGTTTCACCATTTTTCTTGTTTTTAGGTCTCTAAATTAATGAGAATGTTGTAAGCAATGAATGCACTGATGATGACAGCCTCCGACTTTATAGCAATGCAATCTTGTAGTAACCCCTTATGTATTGCTTCTACCCTCCAAAGAGCCCCAAGTCCCAGTCAGCAATGTCCCCTGGAATGCTGAGAGGGTATACTCCATGTGGCACCTGCTCATTAGAACCCCTGCTTTTCAATTCGGTCAGTGTTTTGTGCAAGACCAGAGAAACATCGTCTTCTCTTTAAATAGAATAAGTAGTCACTAAATTCCCTTGAGAAGCAACAAGATCTGATTGAATTTTTCAGAATTTCCTATTATTCTATCAAGTTCACTTGACAGCAAAGGACAAACTGCCTTTCAAATGCTATAAGCGAACGCATCAGCAATTCAGAAGGAAAAACGCAGGTTATTAAGTAGGAACAAGTCTCTCTGAATATATTTACACCAACTCATGGCAACTATTGTCCTCAGAAACCTCTGTGAAAATCTATTTTCTAGTCTTAGTATTGCTTTAAGTTTGACAGATGATAATAAAATACAATGAAATTACCTTTGAGCTCTGAAATGTACATCCGCTCCCATATTTCTCATGATTTGGTTTTTTATTTTTCCAACTATCTACTTTCAATATTATTCCCAAACACTCAAGTTTTATGTCTGGGGAATAAAATGATTACATCTAAGCCATATTTATATACAGAACTTATTATATGTGGATAAGGCCATATATACAATGTATGTGTGTAAATACATATTAGATAAGAGCCAGAAGGGGCCTTTCAGATCAATAAGTTTACTTTGCTGTCTTCTTCCAAATGAGGAATCTGAAGCCCAGACTGAAATGCTGTTCTGAAAGCCACTCAGAAAACTGACTTCAAGTCAAGATTTGAGGGAATGAGGATGTAGAAAAGATCTACCATATTTTGAAGATTGTAGAAGGCACATTCCACACTTAGGTCCTCATTCCATTTCTATGATGTTAATATTACTACCATTTAATAGACGAGGAACTTGAGGATAAGAAAATTAGCTCAACTAATAAATGGCACAAACAAAATTAAAGCACTCATGTAACTAGGTTCTCTCTAGTACATCAGCATTTCTTTTAATGCACTCTCTCCCATACCATTGATGTAAATTTTGTGAATTCACAAGTCAACTCTATATTACTGTTTTCTTAACTTTTTTAAAGTTGGCGAATGTGATCATTTATAAAGGGAACTTCCCCCGCCCCACCACTTAAATAGTGTGCCAGTAAAGAGAAGAAACAAAATATCACTAAATTTTAGCAGAACCCTTCTGCTCCCTAAAGACACTGAATTTGCACCCTGCTCCCTTTGTTGAAGAGGGAGATTAGTAATGGTTAGGGAGATATTAAAGACCTAGTCACATCAAATTGATACTTTAGGATTAAAAGTGAATTCAGAGTAAGAAAACTTTTACTATGCGACCCAGCTATTTGATGCTACATCTGAGTGTCAACTAAAGTAATCTTTGTCCCACCTAGATCATTTTGAGTACTGTCCTGGTATTGTCCCTCATGTTGAGAAACACCGCAGTACATAAAGCAGCTAGGTAGATTCTCCAGGCCATGATTTTGTAACTCTAGTCACCATCAGAATCCCCAGGAAACTTGTTTTAAATTTTCACTGGGAGCAGGGCTCGGTGGCTCAGCCTGTAATCCTGCGCCTTTGGGAGGCTGAGGTGAGTGGATTGCCTGAGCCCGCAGATTCGAGACCCGCCTGGGCAGCGAGACCTCATCTCTACAATAAATCAAAAAATCAGCCGGGTGTGGTAGCACATGCCTGTAATTCCGGCTACTTGGAAGGCTGAGGCGGAAGGATCACCGGAGCCCAGCAGGTCGAGGCTGCGGTGGCCGGGAGCGGCCACTGCACTCCAGTCTGAGCGACAGAGTGAGACTCCAACTCAAAAAAAAAAAATTTTTTTCACTGGGGTCATTTTCTGCAACTGTAACATGGAGCTAGTAATGGTACCTATCTCAGAGACTTATTGGCTTAAAGATCCTTGAAATAGCACCTGAAAGTTAATAAGTGCTCAATAAATATTGGCTGTTCTGGTTACTTCCAACATCACCACTTTGGTTGATTTTTGGAACAATCTTGTGAGGTAGGAACATTTTATCCTCAGCTTATAGATAAGGAGACAGGAGCACAAAGACACGGGAATTTGAACCCTTGTCTGTAAGACTGCAAGTGCATTCTTTGCACTTCCATTTATAAAGGAAACTTTAGAACATGATAAAATGAATTCTTGAGTCATCCCCAGAGTTTCTAACTCAGTGTGTCTGGGTCAGGGCCTGAGATTTTGCATTTTTTACAAGTTGCTGAGCAACGCATAATTCTGATACAAAATATGGCCCAGGAACCACATTTTCAGAACCACTGCAGGCTGTACTTGGGGAGGAGGACGTAGAGAACATACAGTGGCATGTGTGTGAGCATTTCACCATCAAGCTTGCTAGTGAGTGCAGGGATCTAGAATTGTCATTTAATCGGGCACATGAGGCAAAAACACACTTAGCATATTCTCACATTCCTGTGCCGTTACTTCAATCCAGTGCGTTCAAATAAATACTATACCACACTGGAGCAACCTGCAAAAACTTTGGCTAAGAGATAATAGTACTGCCTCATAAAATAATACGGGTTGTTTGCAGGCTGCTAGTATCTGAAAAACTCTGAGTTAGGGATCACTAATACTGAAAGCAGAAAATGAGATTTTCTCTTTTTCCTCCAGACATAAAGACAGTATTTAACATTAAAAAATGCCATGACAGTTAACATTCTCTCTCATTTGGTTCTCATTAATAGTAATAACTAGTAATTATTAAGTAAGTTCTGTAGGCCAGTAATTATTGCATTGTAGTAGATGATTACACACACACACACACACACACACACACACACACACACTTTTAATGTGAGGATTTGAAAGACTAAGTATCTAGAGAGGAAGCAAAACTGGAATTCATATCCAAGTTTTATTCCAAAGCCCTTTTTTTCCTATTAAACCACTTCCCTGCTATTGTGACTACCCAACTTGCTCATTCAATTGCTTAATAAAAGTGTTATTTCATAGAAAACTAAAAGAAGAGAAGAAAGGGTTCTATAGCCTTCCACTTTGTAGAAGAAAGAATTTTAAAACAATGTCACCAGAAAAAGAGAAATCAATGATATTTAATAAGCAAAAAAGATTGAACTCCCTCAGTTCAAAGAAGGATTTAAGAATGCCTGGCTAAGTTTTACTTTTAGGAGAGTGGTTAAGTAGGTGGAACCAGTTTCAGGAATCCAACATGGTTCAATTTACTCTGAATCAAGAAGGAGACATTCATTACCTTCTGAAATGGCAGGAGCTGTTTGGAGAACGAGGGTGGCAGAAGAACCAACACTGGATTGAGAGCCATGAGCCTTAGACCTGGTGTCATTTTGTCTCAGTATATCTCAGACTTCACTTCTCGAGGGCCTAGTTTTATCATCTGTAAACCAGGCGTCCAGACTAAGCTTCTCTCTCTTCCTGGTCCATGCACTCCTGCAGGCAAAATAACTAGCGGCTCAGAGTAATTTTTTTAAACACTACTTTTCACCATAGAATTAGGGGTGGTGTTAGTTCAGCCTTAAGAGCATGCCAAAGTATGATTGTGCTAAATGTGTTCATCATAGAGCTACCTGCATGCATGAAGCTTTTTCTCTGGAAAGAGTAACTAATACTCATGGAATAAAAACATTTTTCTTTGAGCAACAGTTTTCTCCTTTGAACTCAAAGGAAAGCCTAGGTTCCCTCCTATAGCTGAAAACCACTGCAATATGCCAGCTTCAGAGTTTATGGAGATGAAACTGGGAAGCCACATAACGAGCTCCTTCTCTTCCTCAAAGCCATAGTTTCTTTCTGCTTTGAGAACAAAGCACTAACTCCATCTGCTTCCTCGGGCTGCACTGGATGAATGCAGGATATATTATTTATCATAAAATGAATTCAGGCGCATTCAGGCTACAAGGCCTGTTGGGTGAGGAAGTAGCATTTGCCATCAGCTTATCATAATTAAATCAACTGAAGACATATACAACACTCTGTTAGAAAAGAAACACGGATCTTGCACCCAGCAAGCCAAATGGAATTTTGAATGCAGTATACAGAAAAGTAGTTATATCCTGGGTATGATTCAGAACTCAGACTTGATGATCATAAGAGAAGATTATTACCCTGTTATATAGGTAGGGTCAGGATGCTTTTACTTACCCCAGCAAAGCTGATGTCCCTACCGAGCAGGCTCCATCAGAAGCTATAGAGGGCAATGCTTGAAAGAGGTGGTATTTCTCTTGGACACCTTGGCTGGAATATTTCTCTTTCCTATGGCATTTTTCATTTCTCTGATTATATCTGATTATGCCAAGGAAAGGCCTTAAGCTAATATTCCCTCAGAAACTCTGAGAAGAAGATAAACAGAAAAGAGGGAACTGTGACTAGTGAAAGAAAAGGGAAAAATAAGCTGCTTCACTAGGCCCAAGAGTGAAGGAGAAGAATAGCCAGTCTGTGAGTGTGGGGCCCAGGCCCAGAACAGTGAATGCAGTGTCCTCCGGCTGTATATTACATAGCAGCCTCACTGTTAGACATGGCTCTTGCATAAATCTCTACTTTCTGTAAATCAATGAGCCAGCAATATCAAAATTCACAAGTGATTTTATTCTCTATGCATGGTACAAAAATGACTTTGTCCATCTACCTTTTGCAATGTATGTAAGTAAGTGGGAGACAATTATAACCTTGTAGGTCCCCTTGGGGACCTGGAATATAATTCAGTTGCTGGGTTTCAAGGGCATTTAAGAAAGAAAGAAAAGACTCTCTGAGGTGACTTTTATATACGTGCTGATGATGAATTTGCCCTCAAAGCTTCAGAAGTCTCATTTTGTAGTAGTCATAGCTCTTATTGATTACTGTTTGATTATGCAAAATAAGGAAAATGGGACCAATATATCATACTTACAGATTTATGTGAATGCTGCAAACATACAGAAAATCAGAATTATTTATGAACCTATTGATAGCTTCAATTCACACCCTAAAAGGAAATTTCCATGTATAATCTCTTTACTGAGTTGCCTGTAGCTCAACGACTTGGGGTAAATGTCATGAGCCAGTTGCTGTACTGATGGTAGTTATTGATGGGTCCATAAGTACAAGAGAAGGTAGAATTAACAAGACAATTCTGAGGGTAGTAAAAGAGGAATACTACCAAGCTTGGGAATAAAGTTAGTAGAAATAAGTGAACATAATATCTAACTTCATGAATATCTTTATATAAGATCTTGATTGGTTGTTAGGGTAATTGTAAACTTTATGCATACCTATAGATCTTATCAGCCTACTAAGAAGAAACATGGGTATAGGAAACATTTTACAAGAGAAGAAACACCCACATCATCTAAAATCTGAATAGCTGTACCAGTAAGACATAAGCTAGGAATTTTTAAGAACGTAAAGTTTGTCTAACACTGAACAATCTAGACTTTTTAAAAAAGCCAATTGCCATTTCAAAGTTCTCTTTCTGAGAAAGAGGATGCTTTCAAGCACTCATTCTTTCTTCCCTTCACTCAGAGTCTTATGGTTTCTTGGCACAAGTGTAATCTAGAATCACAGATTTGGTTAAATCACAGACTGCAGCACCTCGAGGTAACTGGAAGTTATTTGGTGCTGTTTCCTTGTGACTTGGGTGAGGATGGAGAAGCTTAGAGAAGTACAATACAGCTGCTCAAGGCCACACAGGAATTTGGTGGCAGAGATGGGACACAAACCACATTTCCTTACTCCAAAGACCAGTGCTCTTTCCCTTTATCACTTTCCCAGTAAAGAGAGAGGCACATTGAATTTAGGGACAAATGTGTCTACAGAACCCATGGTGGTTCTCGCGGACAGATACAGAGTCCTCAAAGCATATGCCTAACCTGCCAAGAAATTATAAATGCTAACAGGTATGTGGCAAGTTATTTGTATAATATGTTGGAATTAAGAGCCACTGTCTGCCTAATTAGAACCCTAATAACAAATAATAGCTAAGAAATGCTATGTTCAGTTTTTGTCAGAGGAACTATCTTTCTTCTGTCTGGCTGCTGGAGTTTCCTAATAAATCATGTTAAAAAATCACACTTCACAGAGCTTTACTAACATTCACCATTTCCAGCAAGTATCTTTTCTATATTTAGGTGAATTAAGCATTTTGTATGTATTTGCCTTTCCCATTGACTACATCATGCTTTTTGTTCCTAATTTTTACCCAATGTATCAGGTTTAGTCTATATGTTTCTGCTACCCAAATGTGCCAATTAAAGAAGGAATTGTTGATGATGATTTTTGTCAACCATTTCCCATCACCAGTACCGTTCAATCAAGATGAATTTCATAAACTTAAGACAAATTATTTTCCACAGGCTGTGCAAATGTTACTGGTGGTAATTTTTATAACTATTATTGGGCACTACTTTGTGCTAGGAACTGTGTTGAATACTGTACATATATTCTGACTCATTTGATTCCTGCCACAACCTTAATAGACTGACATAATTCCTTTACAAAGAGAAAATGGAGGCAAAGTTCTATAGTATAGACATAAATATGTGCTTTTACATAACTAGAAAGTAGCTAGGACTTAGTGAATTACAGATTTGAATTGCTTTTATAACTTTGTAAAAAAATCAGTTGATATATTTGTGTGGCTCTATTTTTGGATTCTCTATTCTTTTCCATTGTTTATCCATCTGTCAGTACCACATAGCATTGATTATTGCAGTCATACAAGTTTTAAAACCAGGTAGATTGATTTCTTTTACTTTATTCTTTTTTCAAAATTGTGTCAGCTCTTCTAGTCTTCTTGCTTTTCTGTATAAATTGTGAAATAATCTTGTCTATATCTACAAAAAAATCTTTCTGGATTTTCATAGTGATTGTATTAAATCTGCATTCAACTTCGGGAGAATTGGCATCTTTACTGTGTTAAATATTTCAGTACATTAATATGATAATACCTTTAATATATTATTGTCTATTTAGGTCTTCTTTGATTTTTTTCATCAACATTGTGTAGTTTTCAGTATGAAAGTCCTATACATGTTTTGTTTGATATGCATGTATTCATTGCTAGTACGTAGAAATGAAATTGATTTTGCATGTTTATCTTATATTCTGCAACCTTGATAAACTCACCTATTACTTCTAAGTGTCTATATACATATGCACATCTTATAGATTCCTTGAGTTTTCTGTTTAATTATGGTACCTGCAAATACAAATAGTCTCATTTCTTCCTTTCTGATATATATGTCTATTACTTTTTCTTGCCTTATTGCTCTGACTAGAGTTTTAAGACTATATTGAAAGTGGAAAAATATCCCACGCTCATGGATTGGAAGAATCAACTTTGTGAAGATGTCCATCTTACCTAAGGCAATCTACAAATTCAATGCAATACCCATCAAATTACCAGCAACATTCTTCTCAGACCTAGAAAAGACAACACAGGAATTCATATGGAAACACAAACGTCCAAGAATAGCCAGAACAATCCTCAGCAAAAAAAACAAAGCAGGTCGTATCACATTACCAGACTTCAAACTTTACTATAAAGCTACAATCATCAAAACAGCTTGGTATTGGTATAGGAACAGGCATATAGATCAATGGAGTAGAATTGAGATTCCAGAAGCAAAACCTCAATTTCTCAACCAACTCATCTTCGACAAGGCCTCCACCACCTACCACTGGGGAGAGGAGAACCTATTCAGTAAATGGTGCTGGGAAAACTGGCTGACCATATGCAGAAGATTGAAACAGGACTCCTATCTATCCCTATGCACAAAGGTTAACTCCAAATGGATCAGAGACCTAAATGTAAAACCTCAAACCATAAGAACCTTAGAAAATGAAGGAAATACCCTCATGGAAATCGGAACTGGCATCCAATTCCTGAAACAAAACCCCAAACCCACAGGTCATAAGAGAGAAAGATAGACAAGTGGGACCTTATTAAAACTGACAAGCTTCTGCAAAGCCAAAGAAACCATCAGGAGAGCAGGGAGACAGCCTATAGACTGGGAAAAAATATTTGCCAACTCTAGGTCTGACAAAGGCTTAACATCCTGGATCTACAAGGAACTAAAACGTGCTGAAAACAAACAAATAAACAACCCCATTATAAAATGGGCAAAAGATATGAACAGACACTTCACAAAAGAGGACATCCGAGCAGCCAACAGACACATGAAGAAATGTTCAACCTCACTAATCATCAGGGAGATGCAAATCAAAACCACACTGAGATACCACCTAACTCCAGTCAGAATGGCAATTATCAACAACTCAAAAAATAACAGCTGCTGGAGAGGGTGTGGTGAAAAAGGAACACTTCTACACTGTTGGTGGGAGTGTAAACTAGTGCAACCTCTGTGGGAAGCAGTGTGGCGATTCCTAAAAGCTCTAAATACCGACCTCCCATATGACCCCACAATCTGCCTGCTGGGAATATACCCTGAAGAACTCAAATCACTCTATAAAAAAGATACCTGCACACGTATGTTTATCGCAGTGTTGTTCACAATAGCAAGAACCTGGAAACAACCATGCTGCCCATTAAAAGAGGACTGGATTAAAAAATGTGGTACATATACACGATGGAATACTATGCAGCCATAAAAAAGAACAAAACCATGAATTTCACAGCAACCTGGATGGAACTAGAGTCTATAATACTGAGTGACCTCTCACAAACAAAGATCTGAGTATCACATGTTCTCACTCATATAATGGACCTTGAACATCCAATGTAATACTATAAGAAAATGACTGATGGTACTGGGAAACTATGGGGGAATGGGATTAACAGTAGCAAACATCTGTCTGGGGATGGGGAAACACCTCTTATCAACAGGGTGCCTGAATGAAACGTAATTGTACACCTAACCCTTAACTGTACCCCACAAAACCATAATAAAAAATATTGATAAAAAAAAGACTATATTGAGTAAGAGTGATGACAATGAACACCCTTGCCTTATTCTCAGTCTTAGGTAAATATTCAGACTTTCACTATTAAGTATATCAGTTGTAGATTGTTTGAAGATGATTTTTATAAAGTTGAGGAAGTTCTTTTGTATTTCTTTCTGGGGGGCTTTTTGGTCATGAA
Source organism: Carlito syrichta (assembly GCF_000164805.1). Taxonomy (NCBI): domain Eukaryota; kingdom Metazoa; phylum Chordata; class Mammalia; order Primates; family Tarsiidae; genus Carlito; species Carlito syrichta. Next base: position 729,873 of record NW_007253531.1, read on the forward strand.
TGGATGCTGAATTGCATAATTTTTGTTCTGCAGTAATTGATAGCTTGTTAATATGGTAAATTACATTGTTTGATTTTCAGATATTAAACAAGATTTGCATTCCTGGAATAGACAGACTCCACTTAGTTATTAGGTATATATTTTTTAACATATTGATGAATTCTATTTTCTAATATTTTGTTAATAATTTTTGCACCTCTAGTCATGAAGAATATTGTTCTGAAATTTTCTTTTTTGTACTGTTTTTGACTGGTTTTGATATTAGGGTAATACAAGTTTCATTAACATGATTTGAGAAGCACTCTCTTCTATTTTATCTTCTGGAAGAAATTGTGCAGAATTGGCAATAATTTTTCTTTAAATATGTGGTGGGGGAAGTTTTATATTTTTTTGTGGGGGAAGTTTTTTTGTGGGGGAGAGTTTTTATTTTTTGTGTGTGGGGGAAGTTTTTGTGGGGGAAGTTTAATAACTTCCTGAATAGATATAAAGCTATTAAAAATATTTATTTTATGTTCAATGAGTTGTGGTAGCTTGTACTTTGTTTTGTTTTGGAGAAATTGGTCCATTTGTCTATAGCTGTCTGTAGTTTTAAAAATTATTTTTTGATTCTGCTGTGTCTGTAGTAATAACACCGATTTCATTCTTGATATTGGTAATGTTTTTCTTTTTTTCCTTTGTCAGTCTCACTGGAGGTTTGTTACTTTTATTGATCTTTTCAAATAACCGGTTCTTTGCTTTATTGATTTTTTTCTATTGTTTTACTGTTTTCAATTTTATTGATTTGTTATTTATTTTTTGTGCTTGCTTTGGGATTATTTTACTATTTTCTTCCTCAGTTTCTGAGACGAAAGCTTAGAGTATTGTTTTGAAAATCTTTCTTTTCTCTAGCATCTGCATTTAGTAATATAAACTTTTCTCTCTGCATTGCTTTAGCTGTGTCTTACAAATTTTAATGTGCCGAATGAAAATTTTTGTTCAGTTCAATGTATTTTTAAAACTTCCCTTGAGATTTGTAGTTTTACCCATGGATTATTTAGATGTATATAGTTTAGTTTTCAAATGTTTGCAAATTTTCCTGGTATTTTTGTTTTTAATTCCTAGTTTGATTCCATTGTGGTTAGAGGATGCACAATGTAAAATTTCAGTTCTTTTAAATTTGTTGGGGTTTGTTGTGTGACCCAGAATATATTCTATCCTGATATTTATCCCATGGCACTGGAAAAGAATGAATGTTATGTTCTTCTTTTGTGAGAGTGTTCTATAAATGTCAATAAATGTCAAATGTTAATAACAACATCTGTTGGCAGATGTTGTCATTAAACTCTTTTATATAGTTATGTTTAAAGTGAGTTTCTTGAAGAAAGTTTATAAATGGATCATTTTTAAATGCACTGTCAATCTATTTTTTTAGATGAATTTTGAATTTGATTCCTCATGTCACTGGTATCCAGTGTTTCCTTGAAGTCCCACATGTCTCTCACTTATCAGTGGTTCTGTAGTTGGGGGAAAAAGACATGTGAGACTTCAGGCCCTATTCCTGCTTTTTCATTGACATATTTAACCACTCTCATTTAATTTAACATTAATATGTTAGGTATTGAGACTACCATTTTATTTTTTGTCTTCCATTTGTTCTTTCTTTTTTGTTTGTTTTCTTTTTTTGTCTTCCTGTTGTTATTTGAATATTTTTTAGAATTCTATTTTGATATTTTATGTTTTTGAGTGTATCTTTCTGTGCAAATTTTTTAGTGGTTGCTTTGGGTATTATATTATCCATACATAACTTATTACAGTCTACTAGTTTAATCATTTTACCAGTTTGAGGGAAAAACAAAAATTTTTAACTTTCTTTCACTCTCATTTATAATATATTTTTCTTAAATGTTTTCTCTACATACATTTTGAGTCACATTAGACAATGTCATAATTTTACTTCAATGGTAAAACATAATTTAGAAAGTTCAAGAGGAGAAGGAAAATCTATATTTTTTAATTATTATGTTATTTCTTCCTTCCTGATATTCCAAGATTACTTCTTTTTATCTTTTGTTTGTTTGTTTGTTTAGAGAACTTCTTATATCCATGATATTAGGTAAGGTCTGCTTGTAATAAATTCTTTAGCTTTCCTTCATTTGAGAATGTCTTAGTTTCCCCTTTATTCTTCGTGTGTGTGTGTGTGTGTGTGTGTGTGTGTGTGTGTGTGTGTGGTTTTCACATGCAACATTGATCCCCTATACTCTTAAAGAATTTTAAATTTTTTACTGAGTTTAGAATTCTGGGTCACAAATTCTTGTATTTGGCACTTGAAAAATTGTTCTGCTTCTTTCTAGCCTCTGTGATTTCTGATGAGAAGTCTCTGTCATTTAAACTATTCTTCCTCTACAGATATTCTGTCATTTTTTTTCTGGTTGGTTTCAAGATGTTTTCTTTGTCTTTAGTTTTTAGAAGTTTAATTATGATATGTCTTGATGTGATTTCTTTGACTTTATCCTGCTTGGAATTTGCTCAGCTTCTTGAATCAGTAGATTCAAGGTCAAGATGTTCTTGCACCTGTCCTCTTTCAAGTGTCTTTTAAATGTTGGAGAAGCCTATTCTCCTCATCCTAAAATGTGTATATCGAAAATTTATTTTTTATCTCATTCCTTTGTACTCCACCACCCACATTCTAGGAACATTAAAAAACAAGCAAACAAAAAACACAAAAAACAGACACCTGGATTTTTATTAACATTTAAACCATTTCTCACTGCTTATTAAAAAGACACCCAGTGGAAATAGTGTGCGTGTTCAACAGTGGTGACCAGATAAAATTTGATATGGCCATATAATAAAATGTTATACAAACACAAAAAAGAAGTCAGGTATACTTATTAATTTGGAGGCATTTGGGGTATATTCTAAGTAAGGAAAGAAAGTTGTATAGAGTAGCAACATCTTAAAAATAATAATACTCTATGTGTGCATCTTTGTGTGACTGAATATTTGCATGAGCATAGTGAGTATGTCTCAGGATACAGTCTGTGATGGCAACTCTAGTTATTGCAGAAAGGTAGGAATAGTTTGTTAACTTTTACTTGTACATATTTGAATTGTTTCATTCATTATAATAAATGTATGTTACTCTTCATTCCAAAAAATAGACAAAAAATTTAAAAAGCCATATTATTTTCTTTGTGAAGAAGCTATATCTGGGAGCAACAGTATGTATTCTGTCTTGAACATTTTTCCAAGGGTAACCCATTTTCTGCCTGGGGTTCTTGACTTTTGTACATTTAAGGATAATTTGAATCAAGAAATGAAAACTTTTGATTACTGGAAGTGAATTAACTGAATCATATTTATCCAAGTTAAGCAATGTATAAAGTATTAGTGAAAAGAATCTTAATCAATTAGCTAAAACATATTAAAAGATACCTATTATTTTTGAATTAGGGAATAACCAGTAGATGCCATATTGCATCTTTTGCCTTGTGTGGGCTTTCTGTCAATATTCTGAGAAAATGCGAACATTTAATTACAAATTGGAAAAAAATTAAAATACAGAATCCCAATGGCAAGTTAGGAGTAACAAAAAAGAGAAAAGAAGAAATTCTTGAACATTACAAAAAAGAAAAATGGGCAGAATTTAAAGAAATCTGAGTTATTATAGGGGTTGAGGTAACAAATGATTCATGTCTAATAAAAAGAAAAACAATTTTTAAAGAAATGGGGCTATCAAACTCTTCCAACAAGCTAAAATTTAATAGAAAAAATTGCGAATTGTGAAGAAAAATATCTTTATGGTTACCTTGATAAGTCAATGCTGATTTCTTTTAATTAATTTTAGTTATGAGAAAGGCAAGTATCTAGATTAATCTTCACTGAACACACAAAATGATTTTTTAAGTACTTAGAATGGAAATGTACTTGGAACTTTTTAGCTGGTTAAGCAGATGCAAACACTATCATAGGAATAATGAGCAGGGGTTAGAAGAAGCATTGGACAAATAATGAAAATATAAGAGTTGATAATTTGAGAGATTAGTCACAAAACTTATGGTCGAAGTGAGGGGGATATGGATATGTGACATGAATGAACAATTTTGTTTACCAAAACTCTTCTTAGGAAGAGTACAGGGTAAGCTGCCTGGAAAGTGGTGAGAGATCCCGTAAGAAGTGTGCATAAGTACCTCCAAATCAATGGTTCGCAGCAAGATGCGATGTCGCCCCTCCCCCTCCCCCAGGGTACACTGCAATATCTGCAGATATTTTTCATTGTCACAACTGAGTTGGGGGTGCTATACTGGCATCTAGTGGGTAGAGGCCAGAGATGCTGCTGAATAACCTGTGGTTCACAGAACAGTCTCCCACCCAAAGGATTATCTGGCTCAAATTGTCAGTAGTGCTGAACTTGAGAAATCCTTCCTAGAATGTTTCCCAAATTCCTAAGGTGGTGGATTACGATCATTGCAGGACCAAGTCACTGAGCAAATGAGTCAAATTTGGTGGGTCTTACCTACCCTTTCCTAAACTAGACTTTGCTCTTTCTTAAGATACATGTTGAGCAGACATTTATTTGTTTGTTTGCTTATTTTCTATTTTGAGTGGGATACAATTCAGGGTTAGGGATACAAATGTTCATTGTGCAGGTGCCATTGTTGATGAGGTATGCCCCCTCTCCCCTGACAGTTTCCCACTATTGCCAATCCCGTCCTTGCCCTCCCCTGGCAGTTTCCCACTACTGCCAATCCCTTTCTTATAGTTTTAGGATAGCTGTTGAAGGTCCACTTATGAATGAGAACATGTGATACTCGGTTCTTTGTTTCTTAAAGGAAGGTTAATTTGGAGTATGACGTTTTCTCCGATTAATTTTATTTCCAAAATAATTTTAGAACGCAAAGATGAAATAACAATGAAAAACCCTTATACTAAACAGTGTTAAAAGAGCACAAACAGGCTCTGCTAAAAACAATTGCCACTGCAGACTACCTTAGTGGATGATAGCTTCTGGGTCCTTTGCATTAAATAGCTTAGGTGATATTCAGAATTCCTAAACAAGATGCACACAATGATAATGATCCGCAGACATATTTTGTTCAGCTTGCACAGGCTTAAATTTCAGATTAATTGGCAACACTTAAGCATTGGAAGAGTTCTCATGATAATACAGATTTATTTTTCATGTAACAGGCAAAAAACTGGCAACAAAGGTTACATATGCCCAGATAGAGACAGAGAAAGAAAGAAATGTGAAAATTGCTGTAGGTTTTTTTCAGGGAAAGGCACAGAACAGGTTTACAATGCATATATGTAAATATATATGTATATATATTTAGTAGTGGCTGTGTCTCACTATGTTGTATCACTATGCAAATCAAATATTGATCATTGCTAAATAATGGCCAACCACTTTTGACAGGGTATAAATATACCATTTCTCACCTGGACTGTTTCAGTAGTAGGTTAGATTATCTGTCTGGTCTCTGTAGCAACACGGTTTGCAATACTGTTTTATATTCATACTTTTTCTTTTCTCATTACAAAGGCACTATAGAATGATAATGTGTTTCACAATATGATATGCAATTTTGCTTAGATTAATTTTCACCAAATCAATTTTGTACCATCTTTTGGACATTTTTATTCTAATCAAAATTTTGTCTTGTCTATGACTTTCCTTCAATATCTATAATCAAAAGTTGACTGAATAGTGAAGGGGAAATTGATATTTCTATTTTACACACAGGGATAGAAAACCAGCATAATGTACTTTCCTACTCACTTTGTCAGTTTACTAATTTTTAGTATATAAAACATGAACAAAAAGTCTCCAAAATAAATGTTTTGATCATTGTGTAAGGAAACTTGGCAGGGATAACGTACTGAAATCTGAAGAAAGTAAGTTTTAGAATAAAAATATTGAACACTGAAGTTGAAAGTGTTTATAGACAACCTCCTTGCACTGATAAAGGACTTTGGCAGTCTCAGGGTACACAATAAACATGCAAAAGATAGTCACATTCTTATACACCAATAACAAACAGGCAGAGAACCAAATAAAAAGCACAATCCCAAACATAATCGTCACAGAAAAAAATGAAATACCGGCATCTTCCTAACCAGAGAAATGAAATATCTTTACAATGAACACTACAAAATACTGCTCAAAGAAGTCAAAGATGACATACACACATTTAAAAATGGATAAATATTCCATGCTCATGGATAGGACGAATCAACATTGTTAAGATGTCTATCCTACCAAAGGCAATATACAGATTCAACGCAATACCCATTAAATTACCAACATCATTCTTCTCAGACCTGGAAACAACAATACAGAAATTCATATGGAAACATAAATGACCACGAATAACCAAAACAATCCTTAGCAAACAAACAAAGTGGGTGGTATCACACTTCCAGACTTTAAACTTTATTATGAGACTACAATAATCAAAACAACCTGGTATTGGTATAAGAACAGGTATATAAACCAATGGAACAGGATAGAGATTCTGGAAGCAAAGCCTCAATTTCTCCACCAACTCATCTTTGACAAAGCCTCCAATAACAACCACTGGGAAGAGGAGAACCTATTCAGTAAGTGGTGTCGGGAAAACTGATCACATGCAGAAGATTGAAACAGGATCCCTACTTATCACCATACCAAAAAAAAAAATTAGCTCTAAATGGATTAAAGACCTAAACATAAAACCTCAAACTATAAGAATTTTAGAAAAGGCAGGAGACACACTTATGGAAATTGGAAAAGGCAACCAATTCCTGATCAAACTCCTAAAAACCCATGCCATAAGAAAAAAGACAGACAAGTGGGACCTCATCAAACTGAAAAGCTTCTGCAAAGCAAAAGAAACCATCAAAAGAGCGGGGAGATAACCCACAGAATAAGAAAAAATATTTTCCAACTATGTATCTGACAAAGACCTAACATCCAGGATCTACATGAACTCAAACATGCCGAAAAGAAAAATACAAGCCAGGCTCAGCCTGTAATCCCACGCCTTTGGGAGGCTGAGGTGAATGGACTGCCTGAACACGCGGGTTCAAGACCCGCCTGGGCAACTTGGTGAGACCTCATCTCTACATTAAATAAAAAAATTAGCCAGGTGTGGTAGCGTGCACCTGTAGTTCCAGCTTGGAAGGCTGAGGCAGAAGGATCACCGGGTCGAGGCTGCGGTGGCCGGGAGCGGCCATTGCACTCTAGTCTGGGCGACAGAGTGAGACTCCAACTCAAAAAAAAAAGAAAAAGAAAAAAGAAAAAAACAAACAGCCTCATTAAAAAGTGTGCAAAAGATATGAATAGACACTTCTCAAAAGAAGACATATGAGCAGCCAATGATACATGAAAAAAATAATCTCATTCATCATTAGATAAATGCAAATGAAAACCACACCGAGATATCACCTAACTCTAGTGAGAATGGTCATCATTAATAACTCAAAAAACAACAGATGCTGGAGAAGATGTGGAGAAAAGGGAACGTTTCTACACTGTTGGTAGCAATGCAGACTGGTTCAAACTCTGTGGAAAACAGTATGGTGATTCCTAAAATAATTAGTAATTGACCTTCTATATGACCCAGCAATCACCCTTCTGGGAATATACCTGGAGGAACTTAAATCACTCTACAAAATTTATTGCAGCACTATTTACAATAGTAAAAACATGGAACCAATGATGCTGCCCACTGAAACTGGACTGCATAAAAAATGTGGTACATATAAACAATGGAATATTATGCAGCCATAAAGAAGAAAAAATTTATGGACTTAGCAACTTGAATGGATTTAGAGTCTATAATACTGAGCGGTTTATCAGAGAAACAAAGAAGTGAGTGCTACATGTTCTCACTCATAAGCAGACACTAAATATTTATCATAATACTTTAAGAAAGGGATTGGCAGTAGCTGGAAACTACCCGGGGGAGGGGGTACACATAACATCAATAAGCGTACCTGATCTTAAGGAGTTGAAGTGGGCACCAAAGGGAAGCCCGAACTTCATCTGTACAATGATCACTTGTATACTTCATTCTGAATTGTGCCTCACATTTTTACAATAAGTTTAAGACAAAAACAAAGCAACAACAAAGAAAGTGCTTATAGCCAAAATATAAATAGGCATTTTATAGCATCAGATTAAGTCACAAGAAGAGGTCACAAAAGAAACTTTTGATTCTTTGAATAATAATTTGTTTAAATAGGGCATGAATAGAAATGGATTAGGTAGTTTTGATATTCATAAGGTATTGGCAAGTTTTTACATTGTCTATGCTGTGCAGTAGAAGACATTTGCAATGAGTTATGCCAAGTATAAATAATATTGAGTTGTTTGCTCTATTGATAAGATAAAGGTGATATAATCATTGCATTTGAATAGGATAATGGTTCTCACACCTTTTGGAATCAGAGTTCTTCTGTACTCTTAAAAATTATTCAGAATTTGAGTTTTTGTTTCTATGGATGTTAGCTATCTATGTTTACTATATTAGAAACTTAAATTTTTAAAAATAATTTGTTCACTTATTTTTAAATGACAATATATCGATTATATATTAACATATGGCATATTTTATGACAAATGGCTGTATTTTCCAAAACAAAAAATTCATGAGAATTTTTCTTTAGTATTTGGATCAATAGAAGATAGCTGGATGTTCATATCTGTTGATAGGTACAGTTTTTTGTACTGTGTTGTTTTGGTTGACGTATATGAAGGAATATACAGCAAATACATAATTGGAAAAGTGAGAGTTACTGTACCCCTTGAAAGTGTTTTGGGACTGTGATGGTTAGTTTTATATGTCTTCTTGGCTATGTTACAGTCCCCAGTTATCTCCAGTTTTTTAATTGAACATTAATCTAGATGTTACCACAAGGTATTTTATAGATGTGATTAAAGTTCATAATCAACCGATTTAAGCATGAGAGACTATCCTAGACAATCTGGGTGGGGTAAGTGAATAAGTTGGGAGGACTTTGAAGCATAGCCATCATCCCTGAAGAAGAAATTCATCTGTTGATAGTAGCTCCAGCTTGTACATGAGAATTCTAGCCTCCTCTTCCTGTTGGTTTTACCCTGTGGATTTCACATTTATCTGGCCAGCTCCTACAATCACTGAAGACAATTTCTTGCAATAAATCTTTTAGTAGACGTTTCTTACAGGTTTTGTTTCTCTGGTGGAACTGTGTCTAACATAGGGACCCTCTGGGGTCCTCAGCTCTTGCTTTGAGAATCACTGGTATACAGTATACCTTATAAAGCCTTTCGTGTCACCAATCTAACTGAGTTGACATAATAATTATAACTATAAGGCAGAGATGATCACTTCTATCCTCAGAGAGAATAATTATCAAATGGCACATCTCCCAGCAGCTGTTAGTCTTGATCATTAAATTCCTGGTTCTTGGTCCAATCCTTTACCAATATTTATTCTTTATAGCAATAACCTTCTAATATATTTGGAAGCATACTTGCAGAGATATACAATCATATTACTTAACACACACGTCACAAAAAATTCCTTGGAAACAGTCAACAGGACATAAATCATATCTTACATACACATATTTGTTAGACAAGAAAATATCAAATATTTATATCATACCTATGTCTATACTATGGATGAAAGTGATATAGAAGAAACATAGTGCTTTGTTTTATGTTCAAGAAGCTTAATTTACCTGGGAGAGATTTCACCACTGAAGATATGACATAAGATTTGATAAAATGATTAGAAATTTGATCCTACCAGTATATTTTGAACCTTCGGCACTAGAGCAGGTTAACTTTCATATTTTTTGGCTACTTTATTTATAAAATGGAATTTTTCCCCTGATGCCCCTGATAGTGAGTTTATGGAAGACAGGGATAATAACCTATCGTCAGGTGCTTACTAACAGCCAGTTCTTATGAATTCAGCCATTACTGAATGACTGTCTGAGGACCCAGAGAACGATTATGTTACAGAAATGTGGGAAGGAAAAGCATAGGTGGAAAAGTTGGGGAAAACGGCAAAACTGACTTGAAAGATGGATTGTGAGGAAACAATAAAAAAGAAAATTAAGCTGGAGAAGAGAACTTATATTAAAAAATAACAAGAGATTTATCTGAACAAATAAAGGGTTTCCATTTTATAAAAGACTAGGCAAAAAGCCTGTATTACATTAGGAGCAAGAGGCAGTGTAGTATCATGGCTAAGAATATGAACTCAGGTGAGACAGATCTAAGTTTGTGTACATACTAGCTATGTGATCTTGGATAAGTTACCTAACCTTTTTTGAGCTTCAGTTTCTGTATTTGTGAGCTTTCATAGAGTTATTGTGAAAATTAAATGTACACAAGTCACATTATTACCTCTGTGTAGTCTAGAATGTTATAAGAGATATCTATCTATATAAATATACATATAACAGAGCTTACAAATGGTGGCTGTTATCACTCAATAACCCATCTGTTAATATCTGGGTCCACTGCAGACGAATTAAATTGACATCAGGTAGTTGTAAAAGGAGTCAATCAGGAGAACTCACTTGCCTAGCAATAGCACTGGTCTGATTTATTTCCATATCTAATAAATAATAAATGTATTTTAAATTTCAAGCAAGCTTTTCACCTAAGTTTGAGGTCAAATCTTTATTTTAGAGCACACACAGAACTGGGCCTATTCCTGAGTAACTAGTTACATAGCAGAATGTCAACGGGATAGAGCTCAGGTTTTTCCAAAACTGTGCAATTTTTAATAATCTGCACATACATCATTATAAAGACAAGCATATCCACATAGTATCTTTGACTTAGTCTGTGGGGTGGTAGCAGATAAATGACTAATGCTGAAGAACACAGCAGAACTAAAATATAGCTGTTAGTTTAAAGGGAACTTTCTAGCCTCAGAGCCTGTTGGCATATTTGTGTTTGTGTTTTAGTGTAATAGATGTGAACCCTTTATTGAAATAATTAGAAGTTTTCATTGTGCATTTGTGCAGAAATCATTGATTGGAATAAGTGTTGTAGGAATGTAAGGGAAAAATGAAGACATTAAGAGAAATCACATAATGGCCTTTGACATGATTTTCTATTCATTGAAAGCAAGTACTTAAATTGATTTTCCAAGTGGAGGAATGGATTTTTTTCAGAGCCAAGCACGTATTATTGGGCAGGCCCTGTGGCTGTCTAACATCATACATTTGTATGGTAGCTGCTTGAGATAGAGGTGGAGTGAGACCTGAACAGAGAGATGAGATCTTAAACTGGAAATAAATCTTTGTAGAGAAGTTCCCTGAATAACATAGTTTCATTCATTGATGCATTGTTATAATGTTAATGAGAAAAAAAAATCAGTTTGGGGGGGGCACTGCCTGCGTGAAGTTTGCATGTTCTTGCCATGTTTGTGTGGGTTTTCTCTGGGTTCTCCAGTTTCCTCCCACATCCCAAAGTTGTGCATGTTAGGTGTCTACATGGTCCCTGTGTGTGTGTGTGTGTGTGTGTGTGTGTGTTTGTGTGTGTGTGTGTGTGTATGTTCTGTGATGGGAACTAGGCTGTGCCCTGAGATGCCAGGATAGGCTCTGACCACGTACAACCTTGAACTGGAAAAAGCAGGCTGCAAATGAAATGAGCAAACCAACACAAATTATTATAAAAACTCACGATTTATAGAATAGCCATACAAATGCATGACAATAAATGATGAAGTGTGAAAGTTCTAAACTGAGCCTACCATGCTTGTCATTGTTTTTGAACTTTATGGTGGTAGGAAGTATTCCTTATAATTCTTATTTTGCAAATATTTATTTCTTTTTTTTTTGAGTTGGAGTCTCACTCGGTCGCCCAGACTTGAGTGCAGTGGCCGCTCCCGGCCACCGCAGCCTTGCCTGCTGGGCTCCGGTGATCCTTCTGCCTCAGCCTTCCAAGTAGCCGGAATTACAGGCACGCGCTACCACGCCCGGCTGATTTTTTGATTTATTGTAGAGATGAGGTCTCGCTGCCCAGGCGGGTCTCGAACCCGCGAGCTCTGGCAATCCACTCACCTCAGCCTCCCAAAGGCGCGGGATTACAGGCTGAGCCACCGAGCCTGGCTAATATTTATTTCTTGATCTAAACCTCTACCACTACAACCACAGTCTCTCATTGATTCTCCACAAATTGGGTAAATGATTATTTTACTTGCTTTTATTAGTTTTTCTTTATGTATAGCTCACATTTATTTCAGTGTTTAATATTGAAAACATTTGGGGTCTTTGTTTAAGTAGCTTGGTATATTTTTGTGACCAGAAATATGCCAAAGAAAATTGACTCATTTTGTTATAGCTTATTTCACTTGAAGTCAAAGTTTCCAAGAACTTGCGCAACATTAAGTGAGAACTCACTGTACTAGCTAGATGCACTAATATGCAATTGTGTGGCTTACCATTCCATAATTTTTAAGTAAGAGATAACTATGATTTAATAAAATTGAAGCAATGAACTTGGACTAAAACAGAAGATAAGGCCTCAGAGTTTATGTGATCCAGTATTAGCATATCATGGATGAAAGACACAGAGACTCAGGTAGATTAAGAAATATGTTTGAGGTCACAAGTCAATGTCACAGCCAAGACTATCTCATAACTTCTAATCTAGCATACTTCTTCCACTTCACACTTTTTCATTGTGGTAACTATAATTTATTTCTACTCAGCTGGTTTCTACCTGACTCAAACTACTTAAGCAAATAAGGGAATTTATTGGTTCACCAAAGTGGGAGTACAAAGATCCGAGTACAACTCCAACAATGTTTTCAGCTCACTACTTCCATATTTTACACTGGCTCTCTCCATGTGGTAAGCCAGATGACCCTGGGCAGCTCCAGACACACATATTGACTGATAACCTAGGAAGCTGCAATACAGAGTCTTCCCTGACAGTTCTAAGAAGGACTCTGATGGGTTCACTTTGGGTTGGATACTCATCCCTGGACCAATCGCTCTCCCCACAGGGATGGCTACTTTTGATTCACCAACTCATTACATACCTCTGTGGCAAGTTCAGCTCTTTTAACTTCATGGAATGAGTTCTTCACAAGAAAAGAGGTGGAGCTCAGGGATTCAGGTAGACTCTGACAACATATATGTATATTAGAAGCATATTCTAAGATGCAACTTCATGGAAGGAAATACCCAAGAACAGAATCTTACCAAGCACAGAAATACAAACAAGGGAAACAATGTTATTTTTCTTCTAAGTAACTTGCATTAACATCTGTAATGATAAAGAAAAATTTAATTTCTAGAGATGAAAAGATTGATTTACCATGGTTTACAGCAGGATAATTTCTTTCACACACTCTTAACATATAAAATATTTTATGTTCTTGAATAGTGTCTAGAATTTACTTTGCACACATGGATAATCCGTATATCATTGTTCATTGGATTTGTGCCAAGACCACCATCATAACATTTTATTACTACATGCTATCAAGACCTCTGTGTGGATTAATCCAGTGTTGTTATGCTATAAAAATATTAATTGGAAGAGGAGATACTGTATACTGTTTCACACTTTTTGGCTTTAAGTATTCAAGTTTTTGAATGCCACAGTTCCCAAAATGACATACCAGTGCTCTTTGTAATTTCACAGCACATATTTCCCACCCTGTTAACATTGCGGTGGGGCTTGTGTTATTATAACATTCTTTTAATTTTGATTCATGTGAACTTTGGTTAATTTGGCTTTGAGAACTTCATAATACAGCTGGAGATATTGTGAAATCTGGCAAAATTACGATGTCACTTTTTAAGAAAACCAAAGACTTAAATACAGCACACATTTTAATTGAGAAATTGTCATCTAATTTCAGAAAGATTATAAAGAGAAGAATGGTCATCGTTAGGAGCTAGGGCTTTTAAGTTTAAAAGTTTTGGATTCAAATCCTAACTTCTTACTAGCTGTGTGAACTTTGATAAGTTACTTCACCTCTTCAAGGCTTTATGACCTCACCTTCAATGTGGGGACAACACTACTCTCTAATTCATAGATAATACACATAGCATGCTTGGTGCCCTGTGAACTCTAAAGACTAACTAGTGTTATTAAAGCTATAATAAAATAATTTACATATGGGTGATAAAATTAAGAACAGAAATGGCACTTACTGCAGTTTCCAGCACATAATGAACAACATACATATGTTTGTGAAATTTAAAATGCTAATTTTTATTGATAGAGGCACCTATCTTTTACATTTCCTTTAAGAAGCCCTCCTAAATTTCTTCATTCCCATGTATTCATCTCCTTTTGAACTCTTTAAAATTGCAAACATATTTAATTCCTAATTAAATATTGCTTGTAACATAACCTGTTGCATTAGTATTCTCTCCAACTTGAATTTAAGTACCTTTTCTGCAGGAATTACACCTTGCTTTTTGTTTATTCTTTTTATTTATTTTTGTTTATTCTTTGTAGCAACATCCTGAGCTTACAACAAATAATCAACAAATACTTGTCAATGGTTTGACCAGAGGAAGAAACTTCCTTTTTCTCTCTAGCCCTTGTAAATAAAACTTGATTGTTTTACATAAATTGACAGTTAATGTACATACCAGTAGACCCAGGTTTATGGACTGGGATGAGAAACTTTCTTTTTTTTTTTTAATGATCTTTGCATGTTTATTAGAAGTTTTCTATAAAATGCTATATGCCTTTTTGGAGGTTAATTTTGACTACCTTTTTTTTTTTAAAACATATTTTTTATTTTAAAATTGTGAGGTACAGTTAAGGGTTAGGTATACAAATACACAAGTGCAGATAACCTTGTTGATGAGGTGTGGGCCCCCCTGTCCCCAGACAGATATCAACTACCGTTAATCCCACCTGCCTTCCCCTCCCTGCCGCCCCCCATAGTTTCCCGCCACTGTCAATCCTTTTTTATAGTATTATAATAGTTGTTCAAGGTCCACTTATGAGTGAGAACATGTGATACTCAGATCTTTGTTTCTATGAGAGATCACTCAGTATTATAAACTCCAATTCCATTCAGGTTGCTGTGAAATTCATGATTTTATTCTTTTTTTATGGCTGCATAATATTCCATTGTGTATATGTACCACATTTTTTTAATCCAGTCCTCTTTTGATGGACAGCATGGTTGGTTCCATGATCTTGCTATTGTGAACAATGCTGCGATAAACATATGTGTGCAGGTATCTTTTTTATAGAGTGATTTGAGTTCTTCAGGGTATATTCCCAGTAGGGGGATTGTGGGGTCATATGGAAGGTCGATTTTTAGAGTTTTTAGGAATTGCCACACTGATTTCCACAGAGGCTGCACTAGTTTACCCTCCCACCAACAGTGTAGAAGTATTACTTTTTCACCACATCCTCTTTAGCATCTGCTATTTTTTGAGTTATTGATAATGGCCATTCTGACTGAGTTAGGTGGTATCTCAGTGTAGTTTTACTTTGCATCTCCTTAATGACTAGTGAGGTTGAACATTTCTTCATGTATCTGTTGGCTGCTCATATGTCTTCTTTTGAGAAGTGTCTGTTCATATCTTTTGCCCACTTTGTAATGGGGTTGTTTGTTTTTTTCTTTTCAGCATGTTCAAGTTCCTTGTAGATCCTAGATGTTAGGCCTTTGTCAGACCTAGAGTTGGCAAATACTTTTCCCAGACTGTGGGCTGTCTCTCTGCTCTCTTGATAGTATCTTTGGCTTTGCAGAAGCTTGTCAGTTTAATGAGGCCCCACTTGTCTATCTTATCTCTTATGGCCCGCGTGTTTCAGGTTTTGCTCAGGAATTGGATGCCAGTTCCAACTTCCATAAGGGTATGTCCTGCATTTTCTAAAGTTCTTTTGGTTTGAGGTTTTACATTTTGGTCTCTGATCCATTTAGAGTTCATTTTTGTATATGGGGATAGATGGGGGTCTTGTTGAATCTTCTGCATGTGGTCAGCCAGTTTTCCCAGCACTATTTACTGAATTGGTGCTCCTCTCCCCAGTGGTGGGTGGTAGAGCCTTTGTCAAAGATGAGTTTGTAAGAAGCTTTCTTAATACCATGCAAGACTCATCAAAGTCTCCTTTTGTAAAGATATATGTATACATAGATCATAAATTCTTATTCACTGTCACAAAAGCCTAAATAAGCCTGTCTTATTTTTATACCTTTAATATTCTTCTATCACAAAAGGTACAAGAGAAAAGGATAATTGAGGATGGATTTTTTGATAACTTTGGGACCCGTGGTTAAGTGTCATCTTTGACACCATGGTTTGGAGAGGGGCTAGAGAAGGAGGATCACTCAATACATGACCATAACCAGTGGTACTTAAAATGTCTTCTGGGACTTTGACTCAAGCACTGTAGACCTTAGGTCTCACAGTGTGACATTTTAAATGGATTCAAGCATTTGATTCATTTAATAAGATGTTTCCCTGATGCCTTTTCTGAACAGCAAGGTGGAGGCAGAGCTATCAGGTATAAGGGTATCTCACATTATGCCTCAGTACAAGGAAGAACCCAGGCACCACATGTTTTCTAGGAAAGCTCTTGCACCCAAATAGCCTTGGGAAAGACTTCCAAAGCTTTGTTGTACATCTCCAGAATTTCTCTCCTTTCTAGCACACTCCTCAAGAGTCAGCAGCCTTAGTTTCTTGCTGTCACTTCATTGCATCTTCTATTTCTTGTCTCCCCCTTCACTTTGTCATCTGTACAGCATGCTGACTTGACAGTTCTTTCTCTCATTTCCAGAGTTAGCCTTGACTTTTAGTGCCTGTGCAGGATATGAATCCTATTTCTGCCATTCCATCAGTGATGTCAAATAGATTCCCAACTATATGTCTTTAGGTTCCCTTCTGCTAATTCTACACAGTAAACTGTGAACTAAGCCAAAGACTATAGGATAACAGGCTCATGTTTAATTTTCCATCAACTTCAGTAGTGATTAATATTCCACCATTTCTGGTATCTTATTTTTTTCCTGATGAATTTATGGAAAGGATACATTCAAATTAATTTCATAAGACTCAAATGCTACAGTCTATGTAGTCACACCTTTTTACATCCTAGTGTTTCTGAATTGTGTGTGTTTTAACTTGATATGTACCTTCAATGAGATTGTTTTAATGTCAAAATGCTATTATTCAATCTACAGTGCAGTGTATAATTGATAGCATCTAAAACTCAATTTACTGCTAATATTGCACCTCATATTAGGGGTTCTCAAATATACTTTATGGTTGGCTTCCTATCTTGCTGTATACATGTTATTCAACCAAGCAGTAACCAAGGAATAATATCCATAAAAACTATGAAAACTATTCAAGTCCTGAGCAGCAGATTATCACAAGGCAATTAAAGTCTGGGTTGCACAGTTGTATCTGGCCTGCCCTGTGAGTGTCCTATATGAAAATAACAACCTTTATGCATCAAGAGAAGCTGCCAGACCATCATTTATGAGGTAGAGAAGCAGTCTATTTTGCATAAAAGGGTCAATGTCTATTTGATTTTCCCCCCGATTCCTCTGACTTTCTGATCAATTTTAAAATGTTGAATAGTTGTCTATTAAAGAAAAAATTGCTATCCATTTTATCATTTTACTCTTTGTTTGTCTTTCTTTAAGCTGACCAGTAAATATCACCACAAGGTTCACAATGAAGTTGTAGGTAGTTTTTGCTGTATAAATTCAATATTTTACTTGCTGAAATCACTGCTATGAAGTTTGTGATTTTCTTTAAAAAAAGTCTTACATGTTTTCCAACAAGAACCTTATTTCTAAGGCATATGAACATATGTTTATAAAAAATTACGTTTCAATGTGAAATGCATTCTTTTGATTCTTTTCTTACAAAAAAGAAAAAAAAAACTTACCTATATGTCTCCAATCTGGAAGTCAGAGGTTAGGATATCATAAACTTATAAAGAAAGGTCTTTCTTTTCTTAGCAAATCAACTACACAATTCTACCCTAAGTTCTTGGAAATTCTAAGACTTGCAAACTGGTGGGAGCTAAAATTTATTGGGATTACACATTAGGTATGGTTTTTACTTCCCAGGAATATTTGATGAGGAAGATTCTAAAATT
Source organism: Carlito syrichta (assembly GCF_000164805.1). Classification (NCBI taxonomy): domain Eukaryota; kingdom Metazoa; phylum Chordata; class Mammalia; order Primates; family Tarsiidae; genus Carlito; species Carlito syrichta. The sequence continues at coordinate 747,931 of NW_007253531.1, forward strand.
CATACCATTATACTTCCATAGATTAAAAAAATTGGGATTTGGGGTCCCTACTGGTGGATGAAGTCAAGGACATATTATTACACAGTCTACAACTATTCAGTCACACTCATTAAGCAGAGATGCTAAGAAATTCCTATAAGGGTTAATTCTGTAGCAACCCCTGGAGAAAGTATACACTGGAACTGGTTCAGACAGACCTGACTGAATGTTACTTTTGATACCTTTTATTGATTTAATCTTTTAAAGCTACTTTATCTTTCAGCCTTAGAGTCTCCATCTGGAAGGCAAGGATAAGAATAGCTACTTTACATAAATATTATAAATTGTATATATGTACATAGATTTTTAAACTATTTATGTATCTAATATTACATATGTGTGTATACACATACATAACCTGGCATAACAAATACTCAAATAACAGGTGTTATCACCACACTCTGCTCATCTCAACTGTAAATTCAGATGCCATATCTAATTGCTCTCACTTTCCCCATAAATATGGGAATTGAATAATACAATTCATCTTCCAGGCTACTATCATTTATTACCTTGTGCCACTCCCTCTTTGGTTGAGAGAAGCTGAATGGGTGGCTAAACATAAAAATCATACAAAGCCTCATTTCTAGGAAACAGTGCATGTGGGGCAAAAAATTGTCCTGCAGTTGCCTATTTATTTCAGATTGGAAATGAACATTTCAAAAAAATTCACCGTAAAATTCTTTATTTAAAATTCCCCCTGCACTTCTGGTTTCTGGTCCTGCATGCAAGGAGTTTGGAAGCTGACACCCTATCCTAACAAAAAGTAAAAAACCGAAAAGACTGAAAAATCAACAATTCTTGAACCTATAAGAGAGGTAAGAACCTCAGGGCAGACCACTTTCCCTAGGATTGAGAGACAGGTAAATACAGGGAATCATAGCTTACTGAAGTAGAAGTTCATAAGTGGGAACTGCAATGGAAAATAGTATTAGGCTAGGAAAGCTTGACAAATTGCTAGAGACTTGGGATGGATAAGTTTGTGAGGGGTCCCTACACTTTTGTGAGATTTACTACCAAGGAGCTCAACTAAGTTCTCACAATAAATAATGAATAAAGAAAAAAACCCTCATGCTTCTGTCAGGGGGAGGAAAAAAAATCTTTAAATATATCAGACAACTCTATTCTTAATAAGGATTGTCCTCAGGGGAAATTAGTTAGTGAGAACCTAACCTGTTGGGATATTATAACAGCCTAACTGACCTAAGCAAAGGAAAATATCCAACTCCAGCTCCCTCTAGCCTTGCATATGAAAGAAGAAAAATACCTACATTTAGTTTACTCTGGTCAGCCTGTCTCATTTAAGAACAGAAAAACAAAAACCAAAACCTGAGAAGCACTTGGAGGCATAGCTCACTGAAAGACTGAGACTAAATTACAGGACTATAAAGCATTTACCCTCTTTTTCACCTTATCACTATATTACTAAAGGCCTATTTGCAGCTGGTGTATTACTTGACACAAATCTAACTATCAAGAAAAAAATTATAAGGCATACTAAAAGACAAAATATACAATTTGAAGAGACAGAGAAAGTATCAGAATCAGATATGGAATGAATCTCTGAGCTTAAGAATATATCAACAGAAAACTCCAAGAGTGAAAAATTTAAAAAGTCTGAGAAAACGACCAAAAAAAAAAAAAAAAAAAAAAAAAAGAGAGAGAGAGAGAAATAAATCTACAAAGAAATATTTAAAGCTCAGAGAATATTAACCTGGAGAAATGCCCCCAAACCTACACCTAGGTATATCATTTTCAAATTACAGGAAATCAAAGATTAAAAAACAAATCCTGAGGGAAGCCAGAGGAGAAGAAACACTGTACTTTTAGAGAAACAAAGAGATTTACATCTGACTTCTTGGATGCAGTGCAAATAAGAAAAGAGTGAAGTAAAATATTTAAAGTGCTGAGAAAATATCCACCAACCTAGAATTCTGTACTTTTAAAAATTATCCTTCAAAAGTGAAGGAGAAACAAAAATTGAGAAAATTTGTTGCCAATAATATTGAAAGTTCACTAAAATGCTAAAAGAAGTATTTAAAGAAGTTCTTTAAAAAGAATAGAAATAACATAGATCAGAAATTTGAGTCTCCATAGAGAAAGGAGGAACATATAGGTGTGGTGGCTCAAACCTATAATCCCAGCACTTTGGGAGACTGAAGTGGGAGGATTGCTTGAGCTTAGAGATTCGACATCAACCTGGCAATATAGGGAGACCTCGTTCCTACAAACAATAATAAAAATTAGCCAGACATGGTGTTCTATGCCTGTAATCCTAGCTCCGCAAGAGACTGAGGAGCCCAGGAATTGGAGGCTTCAGAGAGCCATGATGGTGTCACTGCACTTCAGCCTGGGTAACAGTGAGACTGCAACACACACATACAAATAATAAATAAATAATGAAGTCTTTTGATCATTCAGTAGACTATCAATTCAAAAAAATTAAAAATAATGATGGCAACAATGTGTTTGATTATATATGTATATACATATTTATGCATATTTACGAGTGAAATGAATGACAGCAATGGTACAAGGAACAGCAGGGATGAATTAGGATTAATTAACTATTTTAACTCAATCATTATTTTGTTGTTATAAGTTACTCACATTACCCTTGAAGAAGAATAGTATTATTTGAAAGTGGACTTGAATTTGTGGCAAATGTATATTGCACACTCTATGAAAACCATTTTTAAAAAGTAAAAAGAGCTATAACTGATATGCTAAGAAAAGAGAGAAAATGGAATGGTATAAAATGCTCAATTAAAACCACAAAAAGCAGAAAAAGAGTAGAAGATAAAAATAGGAACAAGGACACAGGCAATAAACAGAAAACAGTAACAAATATTATAGATATGAATTCAACTATATCAACAAGCACTTTGAATGGCAATGATTTAAACGCACCAAGGAAAAGACAGAGATTGCTAAAGTGGATCAAAAACAAGACTCAACTACATGTCACGTACAAGAAATCTACTTTAAATATAAAGGCATTATAGATTAAAAGTAATGAATGGAGAAAAAGATTCATGCTGGCATTAATAAAAAGACAGCAGGCATAATATACTAATTTCTGACAGAACAAATTTTAAAGCAAAGAACGTAACTAGGGATAAAAAAGATATTACGTAAGAATAAATGAGTCAATTCTCCTAGAAGATATAACAATTATATTCTTGATGTGTATATACCTAGTAAAAGAATAGCGAATTATGTAAGGCAAAAACTGATTGAACTGCAATTAAAAATAAATGAATCCACTGTCATAGTTGGAGACTTCAACATCTCTTTGCCAGAAATGGACATATCCCACAGGTGGAAAATCACCAAGAACATAGATAAATTCAACAGCACTGTCAATCAACAATCAATTGACATCTGCAGACACATTATTCAACAACAGCAGAATACACATTCTTCTCAAGTTCATGTGAAGTATTCAGCAAGATAGACCACATTCTGGGCTATAAAACATGTCTTTAAAAAATTAAAAAAAAAGAAGAAGAAATCATACAATATCTGATCTTAGACCACCATGGAATAAACTAGAAACCAATTAACAGAAATATAACTAGGAAATCTCAAAATATGTGAAGATTAAATAACACCACATAGATTTTTAAAAAAATCTCATGAGAAATTCTGAACTAAATGAAAATAAAAACACAGCCTATCAAAATTGGTGGGCTGCAGCAAAAGCAGTACTTAGAATAAAACATATAGCATTGAATGCATACATTGTAAAAGAAGAAAAATCTGAAATCAGTAATCCAAGTTTTTCCTCTGAGTACACTAGAAAAGAAGAGCAAATTAAATCCAAAGCAAGCAGTAAAGAATAAGAATCAAAGCATAAAACAATAGAATTGAAAACACAAAATCAAAAATCCAAATCTGGCTCTTTGAAAAGATAAATAAAATTTATAAATCTCTAGCTAGACTAACTAAGAAAAAAAGAGCGAGGACACACATTACTAATATCAGATAAAAGAGGGAACATCATTACAGATTCCATGGACATTAAAAAGGTAATGGGGGGGGGTCAGGAAGATGGTGGCTGAGCCAGTTGTGCTATGCAAGTCCCAACGTGAGTGAGTGTATGGAAAATTTTGTGTATGTGCTGTTGAGTGAGTGGGCATGTGAGTGGCTGACTGAGTGAGGGCTAGGGAGCTAGTGGCCAGGGCTCTCCTGGTGCAGTGACTGGTGCTGCAGCTGCTGGGCTTGGACCCTAGCGATTTCCGGGATGCAGAAGCCAAGCACCAAAAAAAAAAAAAAAAAAAAAAAAAAAAAAAAAAAAAAAAAAAAAAAAAAAAAAATAAATAAATAAATAAATAAATAAATAAATAAAAAAAATAAAAACCCTTCCTGGAAAGAAAATGTTAGGAGAAACTGACTAAGAGAGGGTTCTTGAGCAGGTGGCCAGGGCCCTGGTGCAACAGCTGGCCCTTCAGCTTCTCTGCTTGGTCCCTGACTCTTCCCAGGTCACAGAAGTCGGGTGCCATTTTTTTTTAATAGACAAGAGTTCTCCTGTGAAGAAGTGGGGAGAGATTACCACCCCAGGTTCTGCTTCACCACTGCAGCAGGAGAGACCGCGGGCTCCAGGCTTTGCCTCACCACTTCAGCACCTGGCCAGGCACTGGCAACAAGGGCTGCAGAGGGAACCCAGAGGCAGAGTCCCATGGAAGAGGACAAGAGAGGCACCCCACCACCATCTCGAAGGTGGGACAGGAAAGTGCTCCGACTTGCTAACCATCGAGCAACAGACTCGATCTCTGTGACTGGTGGATCAACTACTCAGGGGTTGATCGTGACCCAGAGTGAATATCCTAAAAGCACAAACTTTGGAGGGACCTGATGAGTGCTGAGTCCCAGATGCCCCATCTCCTACCCAGATCCAGCCGTAGGACAAAAAAGGTGTGGCCAGAAAAGGAAGAGGAAGGACTCCAAAGAGATCAGTGGTGAGTCCAGGGCTAATTCAAACCCCCTCCTCCGTAGCAATCCTCTGAACGGCAGACCCACACAGCTGGGCCATGACTGATAGGGACAAACCCAGGCAGAACCTGGACATCAGTCACAATAGGAAAACTCCAATCCAGGAGAGGCCTGCATTGTACTCACCCCCAGTGAGTACATAACTGGGAAAGAGACAATTCTGCACCTCCCCAATGGAGGAGATCTCCCTGACCATATGAGAGTGGGAGGGGAGGACTGCAGCTCCACCCACCTCCACTGCTCCTACTCCTTCCCTGCTCTGGACCTGAGGAGAGAGTGAAAGAGGGGGAAGTGCTGCTGGAGAGACCACACTAGAGGAACAATTACCGAGCCTGCCACAAGAGGGCAGGTTTTTTTTTTTTTAATTTTAAATTTTTTTTTTTTTTGCTGGTTTGTTAGTCCATCTATTTAAAAAATATTTTTCCTTTGTGCATGACTGTGTATGTGAGGGTTTGATCTGCATGCCCCCGGCTTTTTTTATTTTTTCATTTCTTCTTTTGCTTGTTGTTTTCTGTTTATGTGTGTGTATGAATGACTGAGTGTTCAACTTTCTGTTTTGTTGTTGTTCTTGGTTTGTTTTTGCTCTTTTGTTCTTCTGGTTTATTTATTTATTTTTTAGTTTAAGGAGTGTGTCAATATATGTGTGAGGGTTCAATCTGAATTCTTTTTTTTTTCCCCCTGATCTTTCTGTTTTTCTTCTCCATTTGCTTTGTTCTATGTGTGTATGTTTTATGTTTTTAGTTTTCTTGTTTTTTAAAATTGTTTGTTTTGTTTTGTTGGTATTCCAGTTTGTTTTGGGATGTGTGTGTATGTCTCTCTGTGTGTATGTGTTCAGTTGTTTTTTGCATTGGTTTGTGCATTCATTGTTCTGTGTGTGTGTGTGTGTGTGTGTTTTAAATTCTTGTCCATCTTATTTCCTTCTATTTTTCTCTGTGCTCCTCATTGTGGTCACTGTATCTTGGATGCAGAGGGTATACACACATACCCATTGCATATCATATAGAGTGGTGGTGGGAAGTGGGTCTCAAGAACACATACCATAATCAGCGAACACTGTAATTTGCAAGTGGTTTCTGAATCCTAGTGCCCCATCCCCTACCTTATTTGACTTTCAAAACTACAAGAGGCCTACCCACAGTCTTATTTCAAAGTAAAACAAATCCAGAGCCCGGATCAGGGAAGAAAAGAGAACTTAGCAAACTTCAGAAGGGAAAGCCTCTCCCACTAACACCGAATAACAGAACTAAATAGAAAAACAAGAGATCTGTCACAAATGAAGAAAAACCAAAGAAAGACAACAGGTAATTTCATGTGCAACAAAGAAAAATTTCTAAAAAATCAGACCTTGGAGCCCAAACAATGGAAGTCACCAACGACTGGCCCCAGGATAAGACAGGGATTAGGCAATGGATGGAAAGAGTGAATAAGACTCAAGAAAGACAAGATGCAACACGTAAAGAACTTGTAACAGAGATTTTGATAATAAAAAATTTCATCCAGGAAATAAATAGCAAGATGACAATCATGGAAAGAAGAATTAATGTAGTCAAAGAAAGAATCTCAGACCTTGAAGACCAGAACATGGACTTAACCTGATCTGTAAAAAAACATAGAAAGAAAACTCAGAAAGAAAGAACAAAGCCTACAAGAGATGTGCAATTATATCAAGAGGCTGAACTTATGCCTGATTGCTATCCCAGAAGAAGGAAGAGAAATGGAGAACACCTTGGAGCAAGTATCCAAGAAAACTTTCCCAATCTCACCAGAGATGTGACCAGTCAAACACAAGAGACACAGAGAATACCCACAAGACATTAAATGAGAAGAAAAACCCCTAGACACATAGTAATGCACCCACAAAAAGTGAGCACAAAAGAAAAAATCCTAAAGGCAACGAGAGAGAAAGGTCAGACTGCCTACCAGGGAAAACAAATCAGAATAGCAGCAGACCTATCAGCAGAAATGCTACAAGCAAGAAAGAACTGGAGTCCAATATTTAAAGTCCTCAAAGATGAACAATTTCAACCAAGAATTTCCCACCCAGTCAAGTTCAGCTTCATAAGAGATTGAGAATTAAAGTCCATCCCAGATTTCCAATCCCTAAGAGATTATGAAGCTTCCAGACCAGCTCTACAGGAGACACTTAAAAAAGTATTAAGCACAGAAGAAAGAACAAAAAGAATGACCACATAATCCCAGGAGAACAGCAAAGCACAGAATCAACAGAGAATACAGTGCAACAACAAACTTGAAAACATCCACATACATCAACCCCAAAGTCAAAAGAAAACAAGCAAACAAAGAAAAAAAAAATTATAAGACCCTCATGACAGGGATTAACAGTGACATTTCCATATTCAGCCTGAATATGAATGGACTAAATTCATCACTGAAAAGACACAGAATGGCAAACTGGATAAGAAACCATGGCCCAAATATATGCTGCATCCAGGAAACTCATCTCACCACAAGGGATGCACACAGACTCAAAGTTAAAGGATGGAAAGTGAGTTTCCAGGCAAATGGATTACAAGAGAAGGCAGGAGTTGCAATCTTAATATCAGACAAAATAGCCTTTAAGCTATCAAAAATTTAAAAAGATACAAAAGGACACTACATAATGATGAAAGTTTCAAACCATCAACAGTAAATATCCAGCCTAAACATATATGTACCCAAACAGAAGCATCAGCATTTATAAAGTAGCTACTAAATAAACTAAAAAAAGACATTGACTCTAACACTATTATAGCAGGGGGACTTGAATATCCCACTAACAGCCCTAGATAGATCATCAAGGCAAAAAATCAACAAGAAGATCCAGAACTTAAACTTGACACTCGATCAATGGACTTAATAGACACCTACAGATTATTTCACCCAACAACCATAGAATATACTTTCTACTTATTACCACATGGAATGTACTCCAAAATCAGTCACATTCTTGGCTATAAATCAAGCATAAGTAAATTCCATAAGGTTGAAATATTGCCATGCACCTTCTAAGACCACAGTGGAATAAAAACAAATAACACCAACAAAAATTTCCCAAAGCCCACAAACACACGGACACTGCACAGTGTGATACTGAACAACTACTGGGTCAACACTGAAATCAAAGCAGAAATTTAGATCCCTGGAAACAAATGAAAATGAAGAAACATCTTACCAAAACTTTTGAGATGCCATGAAATCCGTTCTAAGAGAGGGATTTATATCTCTACGAGCGCACATCAACAAAATGGAAAGATCACAAGTTGAGAACCTAACAAAACACCGAAGAGAGCTAGAAAATGAAGACCACCAAAACCCTAAGTTTGGAAGAGGAATCCAAATCACCAAAATAAGAGCCCAAATACAGGACATAGAAGACAAAAATACCATAGAAAATAAAAAACTGATTCTTTGAAAGAATTAGCAAGATTGATGGACCCCCTTATCCAGAATGACCAAGATAAAGAGAGAAAACGTCCAAATAAACACAATCAGAAAACAAAAGATTAAATCACAACTGACCCCAAAGAAATATAAAAGACTATCAGAGCTTACGATGTATACCTATATGGAAAAAAACTTGATAACCTAAATAAAATAGAGGACTTTCTGACATCACACAACCTTCTCAGGTTGAAACAAGAAGACATTAAGATGCTAAATAGACTAAAAGCAACCCAGGAAATTGACTTTGTCATACGAAAACTACCTATAAAAAAAAATCTCTGGACTGGATGGTTTTTCAGCAGAATTCTACAAAACGTACAAGAAGGAGCTGATACCAATCCTTTTGAAAGTATTCCAGGCAATTGAGAAAGATGGAATTCTCCCCAAATCATTTTACGATGCTAACATCACACTGATACCCAAACTGGGTAAAGATCCAACAAAAAAAGAGAACTACAGGCCAATATCCCTTATGAACATAGATGCAAAAATCCTCAGCTAGATTCTAGTAAATTGGATCCAAAAACACATCTCAAAAATCATCCATCATGACCAAGTAGGCTTCATCCCCAGAATGCAGGACTGGTTCAACATCCACAAGACCGTAAATGTAATTAAATACATTAACAGATGTAAAAACAAGAACCACATGATTATCTCATTAGATGCAATAAAAAGTTCTTGATAAAATTCAGCATCCCTTCTTGATAAAAACCCTCAAACACCTAGGTATAGAGGGAACATACTTCCAAATAGTAAGTGTCATCTATGATAAACCCATAGCTAACATATTGCAAAATGTACAGAAACTGATAACTGGAACAACACAAGGCTGCCCACTCTCACCCCTCTTGTTCAACATTGTGTTGAAAGTCCTAGCTCAGGCAATTAGACAAGAGAAGGAAATCGGGGATTTTCAAATAGGAAAAGAGGAAGTCAAGTTATCCCTCTTTGCTGATGATATGATCCTATATCTTGAAAATCTAAGAGAATCTGTAAAAAACCTGCTTGCACTGATAAAGGACATTGGCAAAGTCTTGGGGTACAAAATAAATGTGCAAAAGACAGTTGCATTCCTATATACCAACAAGAAGCTGGCAGAGACCCAAATAAAAAGCACAGTCCCATTCACTATAGCCACCAAAAAATGAAATACCTTGGTATCTTCCTAACCAGAGAAGTGAAAGACCTTTATAACGAGAAGTACAAAACACTGCTCAAAGAAATCCAAGAAGACACAAACAAATGAAAAACATTTCATGCTCATGGATAGGAAGAATCAGCATTGTTAAGATCAAAGGCAAACCACAGATTCAGCACAATACCCATTAAGTTACCAACATCATTCTTCTCAGACCTGGAAACGACAATACAGAAATTCATATGGAAACACAAATGACCACAAATAGCCAAAGCAATCCTTAGCAAAATAAACAAAGCAGGAGGTATCACACTTCCAGACTTCAAACATTAAGACTGCAATAATCAAAACAGCCTGGTATTGATACAAGAACAGGCACATAGACCAAGGGAACAAGATAGAGATTCCAGAAGCAAAGCCTCAATTTCAAAACCAATTCATCTGTGACAAAGCCTCCAACAACAACCACTGGGGCGAGGAGAACCTATTCAGTAAATGGTGCTGGGAAAACTGGCTGATCACATGCAGAAGGTTGAAACAAGACCCCTACCTATCACCATACAAAAAAATTAATTCTAAGTGGATTAAAGACCTAAACATAGAATCTCAAGCTATAAGAATTTTAGAAAATGCAGGAAACACCTTTATGGAAATTGAAACTGGCAACCAATATCTGATTAAAACCCTAAGTGCCATAAGAAATAAGACAAACAAGTGGGATCTCATCAAACCGACAAGCTTCTGCAAAGCATAGAAACCATCAAGTGAGCAGGGAGACAGCCCACAGAATGGGAAAAATATCTGCCAAATGTATATCTGACAAAGGCCTAACATCAAGGATCTACAAGGAACTCAAAGGTGCCTAAAAGAAAACAAACAAACAAACAAACAGCCCCACTAAAAAAATGGGCAACAGATATGAATAGACAGACACTTCTCAAAAGAAGATACACAGGCTGCCAACAGACAGATGAAAAAGTGCTCCGCCTCACTAATCATCAGAGAAATACAAAACAAAACCACATTGAGATATCACCTAATCCCTGTAAGAATGACTATCATTAATAAAGTAAACAACAACAGATGCAGGTGAGGATGATGAGAAAAAAAAAATGCTTCTACACTGCTGGTGGGAATGCAAACTAGTGCAACCTCTTTGGAAGACAGTGTGGTGATATCTGAAAGAACTAGAATATGACCCAGCAATTCCCTTATTGGGAATATACTCAGAGGAACTCAAATCATTCTACAAAAAATGATACCTGCACACGTATGTTTGTTGCAGCTCTATTCACAATAGCAAAAACATGGAACCAACCATCTTGTCCATCGAAGCTGGACTGGATTTAAAAAATGTGGTACATATTCACAATGGAATATTATGCAGCCATAAAGAAGGGCAAACATATAGACTTCATAGCAATCTGGATAGATTTAGAGTTGATTATACTCAGTGACCTATCACAGAAACAAAGAACAGAGTACCATGTGTTCTCACTTATAAGCGGACCTTGAACAATTATCATAATACCATAAGAAAGGAATTGGTAGTAGTGTGAAACTGCCAGGGGAGGGTGGTGGGATTGGCCATTGAGGGAAACTGCTAGGGGAGAGAGGGGCATACCTCATCAACAAGGGTACCTGCATAATCAACATTTATATACCTAACCCCGAATTGTACCCCACATCTTTAAAAAAAAGGTTAATAAAGGATTATTATGAATAATTTTACATCAACACATTTGATAAGCTAGTTAAATTAGTTAAATGCATCAATTTTTTGAGAGACATAATCTATCAAAACTCACACAAGAAGAAATAGATAATCTTAATAGGCCTGTATCGATTTAAATATTGAAACAATAGGCCAAGCATGGCCTACAGTTTACACCTGTAATCCCTGCACTTTGGAAGGCTAAAGTGGACAGATTGCTTGAGCCCAGAAACTCAAAACCAGCCTGGGTAACATAGTGAAAACTTATCTCAACAACAACAACAACAACAAATGAAAAAATTAGCCAGGCATGGTGCCACGTGCCTGTAGCCCAGCCTCTCAGGATACTGAAGTGAAAGGATTGCTTGAGCCCAGGAAATCAAGGCTGCCATGAGCTGTGATCATCATAATCATGCCATTATAGTATAACCTGAGTGACAGAGTAGAACTCCAACTAAAAAAAAATTAAATTAATAAATAATAACCTTTACAAACAGAAGAAAACATTAGGTCCAGATGGGTTCACTGGTGAATTTGACCAAACATTTATGAAAAAATTATACAAATTCCATATAATGTCTTTCAGAGGATAGAGTCATAGGAAAAACTTCCAAACTTATTCCATAATACCAAAACCAAACAAATATGGAAAGACTATAGACCAATATCTCTTATGAACATAGATGCAAAATCCTTAACAAAATATTTGCAAGTAGAATCTTACAGTATATAATAAATAATTATATACCATATATAGCAGGATTTGTTCCAGTATGCAAGGCTGTTTCAACATTCTAAAGTCAATTAGTGTAATCCATCACATCAACAGGCTATAAATTACATGATTATATCAACTGATGTGGAAAAAGGCACTTGACAAAACCCAATACGCATTTTTGATTAAAAGAAAACTCTCAGTAAACTAGGAATAGAGAAGAACTTATTGAACTTGGTCAAGAATAGCTACTGAAATCTACAGCTAACATCATACTTGATAGTGACAAACTCAAATTTTCTCATTAAGCTCAGGAACAAGATAAGGATGTTCCTTCTCACTATTCCTTTTTGGTGCCAGACTGGAATCCTAGCTAATGCAATGAGACCACACACAGACACAAAATAAAAGGTACACAGATTGAGAAGAGAGGTATAACACAGTGTTTTCTCACAGATGATATAATTGTCTGTGTAGAAAATCTGAAAAAATCAGCAACAACAACAAAAAACTTCTTAAACTAGGAAGTGATTATAGCAAGACTTAAAGGGACAAGGTTAACATACAACAGTCAATTGCTTTTGTTATATACCAACAATGAACAAGTGGAATTTGAAATTAAAAATACAAAACTGTTTATATTAGCACCACTAAAAATAAAATACATAAAAATCTAACAGTGGCCAGGCTCGGTGACTCAATCTGTAATCCCAGCACTTTGGGAGGCTGAGGCAAGTGGATTGCCTGAGCCCATGGGTTTGAGACCAGCCCAGGCAACTTGGAGAGACCTCGTCTCTACAATAAATCAAAAAATTAGCTGGGCCTATAGTTCCAGTTACTTGGAAGGCTGATGTAGAAGGATTGTCAGAACCCAGTAGTTAGATGCTGGGTTGGCTGTTAGCGTGCCACTGCACTTCAGTCTGGATGATGAAGTGAGGCTACAACTCAAAAAAAAAAAAAAAAAAAAAAAAGAGAGAGAGAAAATCTAATAGAATATGCATAAGATCTATGTGGTAAAACTACAGAACTGAGACCGTGCACAGTAGCTCATGCATGTAATCCCAGCACTTTGGGAAGCCAAGGTGAGAAGATTTCCTGAGCCCAGGGGTTCAAGATCAGCCTGGGTTACTTGACAAGACCTTGTCTCTAAAAACAAAACAAAACAAAAAACTACAAAACTGCAATAAAAGAAATTTTAAAAAACTAAATAAATGAAGAGATATTCTATGTTCATGGGTAGTAAACTCAATATTGTTAAGATATTCATTCTTCTAAACTTGACCTATAGATTCCATACAATCTCAGTCAAAATCCCTGAAAATTATTTTGTGGCTATTACAAATCAATTTTTAAGTTTGTATAAAGAGGCAAAAGATCAAGAACAGAACATACAATATAGAAGGTGAAGAACAAGTTTGGAGGACTGACACTATCCAACTTCAAGACTTACTTGAAAACTATGTTAACCAAGACAGTGTGGTATTGGTGAAATAATGGAGAAATAGATCAATAGAACAGAATAAAGAGCCCAGAAATAGACCTACGTAAGACCCAAATATATATCATTGACTGATCTTTGACAAATGAACAAAGGTAATAAGATGAAGTAAAGATTGCCTTTTCAACTAATGGGGCCAGAAAAACATCCATGTGCAACACAAACAAACAAACAAAAAAAAAAGAAAGAAAGAAAGAAAGAAAAATCCTAGGCACAGGCCTTATATTCCGCACAAAAAGTAATTCAAAATGGATCAGAGCCCTAAATGTAAAGGGCAAAACTATAAAAATCCTAGAAGATAACATAGAAGAAAAACCTAGAAAACCCAGATGACCTTGGGTAACTTTTTAGATAAAATATCAAAGTCACACTCCATGAAATAAGTAATTGATAAGCCAGACTTACTAAAATTAAAATATTCTGCTTGCCAAAATACGTGCCAAGAGAATGAGCAGACAGGACATAAAGTGTAAGAAAATACTCACACAATAAAATTCTGGTAAAAGACTTATCGGAAATATACAAAGAACTCTTAAAATTCAACAATAAGAAATCATACAACCCAATTTAAAATGAGACATTTCACCAAAGAAAGCATACAGATGACAAGTAAGCATATAAAAAGATGACACATCATATAATGTCAATGATGTTATCAATAATTAAAACAGCAGTGAGATATCACTACATACTTATCAGAGTGGCCAAAATTCATTGAATGACAACAATAAATGCTGACAAGGATCAGGAGCAGCTGGATCTCTCCTTCTTTACTAGTGGAAATGCAAAATGGTGCAGTCATTTTAGAAGACAGAGAAGACAGTTTTTTTTTCTTTTACTTTACAAAACTAATCATACTCTTATTATGCAAGTCAATAAAGGATCTTAAAACTTATGTCAATACAAAAACCTGCATACAGATGTTTAGAGCAACTTTATTCAGAATTGCCAAAACTTGGATGCAATCAAGACACCCTTATGGAAATTGGAACTGGTAACAATTCCTATCCAGAACCCTAAAGACCAAGACCTTAAGAAATAAGATAGACAAGTGGTATCTACTATGATGTTTTCTTTGTGATTACTTATCTTTGAGTAAGATTCCTTTTTCTAAGCCAATTGTTTGCAGAAGGTTTTATAAAGGAGCAACCAAAGGAATTATTTTTAAAGAATTTATCTTTTTAGAGCAATCTGAGGCTCACAGCAAAACTGAGAGATACATACAGAGATTTCTCATATTCCCCGTGCCTCTACACATGCACAGCTTCCCCCATGAGCAGCATCCCCCAACAGAGTAGCACATTTGTTACAACTGATTAACTTGTCTATGCCAAAGTCTATAGTCTATATTAAGGGTCACTCTTGGTGTTGTACATTTTGGGGGTTTGGACAAATGTATGATGACATGTATTTATCATTCTAGTATCACAAAGAGTATTTTCACTGCTCTAAAAATTATCTGTGCTCTTCCTATTCATCCCTCCCCTTCTCCCCACTACATCCCAGCAATCACTGATATTTTTACTATCTTCATGGTTTTACCTTTTCTAGAAGGTCAAATGGTTGAAATCAGAGAGTATATAACCTATATAGATTGGCTTCTTTCATTTAGTCATATGAATTGAATTTAGGGTTTCTTCATGTCTTTTCATGGCTTAATCGCTCATTTCTTTTTAGCACTGAATGATAGTCCAAGACTACATATGCTGCAGTTTATCCACTCACCTACTGAAGGAAATCTTTTTTTTTTTTTAATGTAAAGATGTGGGATACAATTCAGGGTTAGGTATACAAACATTG
>NW_007253531.1:763496-895933 GCF_000164805.1 Carlito syrichta
AGTAAAAATATCAGTGATTGCTGGGATGTAGTGGGGAGAAGGGGAGGGATGAATAGGAAGAGCACAGATAATTTTTAGAGCAGTGAAAATACTCTTTGTGATACTAGAATGATAAATACATGTCATCATACATTTGTCCAAACCCCCAAAATGTACAACACCAAGAGTGACCCTTAATATAGACTATAGACTTTGGCATAGACAAGTTAATCAGTTGTAACAAATGTGCTACTCTGTTGGGGGATGCTGCTCATGGGGGAAGCTGTGCATGTGTAGAGGCACGGGGAATATGAGAAATCTCTGTATGTATCTCTCAGTTTTGCTGTGAGCCTCAGATTGCTCTAAAAAGATAAATTCTTTAAAAATAATTCCTTTGGTTGCTCCTTTATAAAACCTTCTGCAAACAATTGGCTTAGAAAAAGGAATCTTACTCAAAGATAAGTAATCACAAAGAAAACATCATAGTAGATACCATGAAGAACAAAGAAAAAATGGAAGAGGAAAAAAAACCCAAACAAACCCAAATAATGAACACTTAACAAAAAAAAAAATACTGCCATTGAGGAGATAAAATTATAACCACAGATTTACTGTTCACACAACACAAGAAAACCACCAAATAAAGCAATCATCAGCATAAAACCAGAGATCAAGCCAGAATTCTGAAACCTAGAGAACTGTTGTAAGAATACAGAAGAAAGAAATAATAAAATTGATTGGTCTATGGAAAGAAATGGAAGATAAAACTGAAGCCAACACAATCTGACATGGAAGGTCACAGAACAGAAAGCAAAAACTGATATAAACATAGTAAGCCACAGAATACAGAAAAGCAAGCTTACAATGATGACAGTTTAAGTCCAGTATAAAATGAAGAATAGTTCCAAGAAATGTTAAGACTACCACATTGCCTACAAAACTTTCAGGAATAGAAAATATCACTTAAGAACTTCATATCCAGCCAAACTGCCATTTGTGTAAAAAAGGCAACAGAGAGACATTTTTTAAAAAGTAAGACTGTAGGGAATATCGTTACCCAGAATCCTTGTTGAAAAATCTTTTGGAGGAAAGTTTCAGTCTATCCAAAAATGATTATGTAAAAAATTATAGCAAAAAGCCTTGTGGTGAGGGCTACATTTGTTTAACTATAAGACTAAACATCGTGCAGGAATGATGGTTTCAGAGAAGGATATAAGTTTTATTAATATTGACAAAAGAGGGGAAGAAGGGGAAAAAATGAGGACAGGTGGTCTAAATATAATGATTTTCTCACATTTTATGGCTGAGAGTGGTGAATTGAGCACTAGCAGTATAGCAGAACAAAAGTTAATACTAGCAAGAATAATATTGTAAACTGATTTGGGTGGTAGAGTAAAGGGGAAAAAAGAAAATGCACTAATTTATTATTGTTTCTAGCAGAAAGTTGATAGGTACTATTTAAGAATTAAGAAGCAATAGTTATTACTAGTGTTATTATTAAAATAATTACTGAAACACAAGTGTAAGCTTTCCAAACTGTCAAAACACACATAAACACAACAAAAAGAGATCACACATTAAAGGATTTTAAAAAGTGCTAACAAGATCCCCATGCCTTTTACATTAAGCTTATTAAAATTTGAGTGGTTGTGGCTGCTTTCCTATGTTACATCAGTAGTGCTTTTACAGTTCAACAGTTGGTGAGCTAAATGCCATTTAAGTAATTAATGCTTCTTTTCCCTTGAGATTCTATCAGAAGATCTCCAGCATACTAAAATGTCAGATAAAGCTTTTTCTTGTTTCTGGAAATTAGGTGTATTTTTTCATTTACCAATCAGCTAAATAACTACATCCAAATCAATGGTAACTTTTAAAATAAAAAGATAGCTTATTTTTCTTGATAAAGTCATAAAACTCTTCAGAGTCAAATGTACCTTTGTTCATGAGGTGCCAATGATAAGGAAGCTGAAATTTGTTATTTGAACAAAGGACAGCCATTTATAGACAGTGTCCTGGTGTCTTCCAACCTTTTTCTTTAGCCGTGGAGTTAGCAAAGAAACATATTGTTAGTTTGAAAGTGCTGTTGTAACATATTATCACAAACTGGGTGGATTAAATAATAGAAATGTATTTTCTTAGGTTCTGGAGGCCAAAGGTTAAGACCAAGATATTGGGGTTGTTTCCTCCTAAGTCCTATGAGAGAGAATCTATCTGGTCCATGCCTCTTTTCTAGCTTCTGTTGGGTTGCTAGCAATCTTTGGTGTTCCTTGGCTTATAGGCATATCATCTTGATCTCTTTCCTCATCTTCACATGGTGTCCTCTCTCTGTGCATAAATTTCTCTTTTGGATAAAGATAATAGTACTAGGGGTCTATGCCTACTCTGGCATGACTCCATCTTCACTAACTGTGTCTGTAAAAATCTTATTACTAAATACAGTTTCATTCTGAGGTACTAGGAGTAGGACTTCAGATATGATTTTTGGGAGTGCCACGGTTTAATTTGGCAAGAGAGAAAAGAAGGTAGTGGTTCTGACCTGGCAGAGCAGAACACAAAACCTGCCAGAGTAGACAAGCAAAACCAAATTAGATGCCAATGAAAGTCATTAAAACCAGGTGCTATCGTATGTGCTGAAAGTCACTGACACCTCTTTAAGGATATCTATCCCACAATTAGATAACTCTGCTTATTTACATGTATTATTGATATGAAAGTGGGTGGATGAATACAATAAAGGATGAGAAGGAGTGCTTATCAGGATCCAAATCCAAGTGCCTTAAAACTAGGACATTCTAGTAAATGAAGGAAAACATTCTTGAACTTCCCAGTTGGCTAATTGTACATTTTGCTGTCCAGCACACTGTTTATAAACAACCTAATGTTGTTATATAAGCAGAATTCAACTGTTGGTACTTTAGCAAGATTTCCAAAAACTCACCTGAACTATTAACTCCTCACAGAGACACACATGCTCTGTTGTGGGGGCCAAGCATCTTACAACAGCCCTTGGTTAGTCACAAAGGAAGTAGATAGGGTAGCTTGATGTTGTACTTGTTGAAATAAGGCCAATGTTTGTAAGTGTTAAACAGCTTTCATATCTTCCAGGTGGGAAAGAAACTCTATTCCATGAAATTAGGCTTCAGTTAATTGATCAATATTTCTCAATTGGGGGCTAGCATGTAAAAGGGTACTAGACAATATATGATGTAGGATGCTACTTAAAAATAGTAATGTAACACTGATGTCTTTTCTTTTTTAGTTTCTTTTGTAGAGATATAATTTTTTAAAAAAGACTTTCTCAGTCTGATGCTAGCATGGTTTAAATTCATAACATGCTCTAATCCCTCTTGTAATACAAGGGAAGACAACACAGTTCAGTTTTAGGCAGGTACCGTTTTTGTTTGAAATATAATGTTATTTCTTTATTACATTTATTTTTGTCATAACTTTCCAGTTATAGCAATTGATATAAGTATTCCACTTATGGAAAAGACAAATTTAAAAAAATAAATTTTATTAAAATGTTAACTTACAGAAAAGGAAAAAATAAGTAACAGTCATACATTTAAGTAGGCATTTAAAAGGTAGCATTCAAATGCCTGAAATATGAGAACCAGTGAATTAATTCTTTCATTTATTCCAAAGGCATTTGCATACAAGAACAAAGCACTCCACTGGATGCTCAATAAATGTTTTTAGTTGCAGAAAAAAAAAGTTATATTCTGCACACAAATTTGCATGTTTTGGTTGGGCAGAAGGCAAAAATTCAGAAATCCAGCAATCTCTCTTTTGCCACAACAGAGCCAGGGCCAAGTTCCAATCACCTTTGGAACTGGTGACAATCCTTCCTCCCTTTCTGCTTTTATCTCTTCCTACCCTATTTTGCATTATGTTTGATCCCACAAGCCACTTCTGATCCTTTGGGAATAGGCAGAGTATATAAAAAGGGAGGTGATTAATCAGTATTTGTTGAATAAATGAATATGTAAGTGAATGAATAAATAAACAGAGAAAACATGAGCCGAGATGGGGAATTGCATCGTTTTGATTGTTCTCTATGCTCCTGTTTTAATAAGGACAGTGGATGCGGGGAGCATGCTGTGATTTTAACAAGCAAGGTAACACCCTGCATGGCCCAGATGGGGAACATGCAGCCTGAACCAGCAGGAAATTGAGGAAAAAGCAGTTTCTTAGTGAGTATTTGTCTTCTTCCCAGATGTATTTGCAGGGCTGGCCCATAATCCGTGTAAACAATGGACACAGAAATGATGTTTCAGGCAAGTCAGAGGAAGCTGGAGTTTTATAGACATCTTGGCTAAACCTCAGGATCAAATGTATTGATTCCTAACTTATAGGAATCATGAAAATAGAAGTCTTTGTTGTTGATGGCAAGGGAAGTTATTAAATTCTATTTGGAGTGGGAATTCAGTCTGAATTAATGGGATGAAAAAAAGTGGCATAGAAGGAATCTGTCTTTGTTCTTTGCTCAGGAAGGGCATCAGCATGACACTGAAAGCTCTTCTAGGGAAAAGAGAAAACCCCTGGTGGCCTTGCAAAAGTTGTTTTCACTCTAGTTGATGGGATGATTCATAGGTTTTTGAGAAAAATATATGTGGCAGAACAAAGAGAAACACCGGAGTATATTTAACCTATTGTTCTTAACCTTCTAGCTTTGAGCACTTCTTACTTTGTATTATAGTAATTCATACATACGTTCTCTTTCTCCTTCTAAATTGGACTCTCCCAGAAAGCAGGATCTGCTTCTTAACTCAGTTTTGTATTCTCAAAGTAGCCATTATTTGAGAAACAATAGGTGCTCAGTATATATTGGTTAAATGTGTGAATGAAAGCAGAAATCTGAAAGTAGTAACAGCTGTTGTACAAATTATTTTCCATGAATGTTTGAGCACCCACCATGAATCAGATGCAACTTTTAGCCATTGGGGGAAATTTTTTAAAAATCAGGGCAACAGCTCTCGATTTATAAACTCATGGCTGAGGTTACCCTAATCACAATTAACTGTCATGTAACTAAGAACATGAGAAGCAAAGTGAGAAGGTGACAAGGCAAAGGATATGGGTGCACAGTGAAGGTGGAATCAGATTTCAGCCTTGAGGGTTGCTTGGGGGAAATAATCAAGGAAGGAATATTTGATGGAGTCATTTCAACCAGTACTAATAACTGGGGAAGGGCGTCCAAGGGGAAAATTATGCCATGGACATAATCTGGAGATGGAATAGGATAGAGTGTGTTTTGAGGCACTGGGTAGGTTAGAGGAACTATAATAAAGTCCAGGGTATAGGTGTGTGTGCATATGTGTGTGTGGGTGGGTGTGGGTGTGTGTTGGTCTGGGAAGGAAACAGGGAAAGAATCAAGGATTTAGAGTCCATCTAATCAATTACTCAAAAACCAACAGATGTTGGAGAGGATGCAGAGAAAAGGGAACACTTCCACACTGTTGGAAGTGTAAACTAGTACAACCTCTGTGGAAAACAGTGTGGCAATTCCTAAAAGACCTAAAAATTGACTTTCCATATAACCCAGCAATTCCCATTCTGGGAATATACCTGGAGGAACTCAAATCACTCTATGAAAAAGATACTTGCACATGCATGCTTATTGCAGCATTACTCATAATAGCAAATACACGGAACCAATCGTGCTGCCCATCAAAAGTGGACTGGATTAAAAAAAAGTGATACATATACATGATGGAATATTATGCATCCATAACAAAGGACAAATTATGAACTTTGCAGCAACTTGGATGGACTTAGAGTCTATAATACTCAGTGATCTATCACAGAAACAAAGAACTGAGTACCCCATGATAAATGAACCCTGAACAATTATCATAATGCTATAAGAAAGGAACTGGCAGTAGTGGAAAATTGCCAGGGAAGGGAGAGGGTACACACTTTATCAATAAGGGTACCTGAACGCAAAATAGGTGAAATGGGGACCAAAGTGAGGCCCAAACGTTACCTGTACAATGAACATTCATATACCTAACACTGAATTGTATCCCATGTCTTTAAAATAATTTTTTTTTAAAAGACCATCTACTCAGAACCCTAAAACCTAGCAAGGACATTTGTATTTTAATTAAGGCTGTGGAATGACAGCACTATCAAAGTTGCTCTTTAGGATCTAGAAACAATAATTGGTTTATCTGACTAACAAATCTAGGAAAAATTTGTTAACATTCTTTCTTCCAGAATCTCCTTTTCCTTTCAGTTATCATGAGTGCAAAAGGAGCCTCCCAAAGATGGCAGTTAACTTAGAGCAATGGCACCAACCAGAATACGAAATAACCACATAAGAGAGAGACCATGGAAGAGTCCCTCTATAGCAAAAGACACATTTGTCTTTATCTGAAGTGGCTATTAAAAAAAAAAAATCTTTCCTTGAAAATGCTCCACTAATAGGAACAACCTAAGCATTTATTTTTACTCTTATGCAGGAAATGTATTCTTGGGTAATCACATTGCTGAAGTTTATGAGAGAAAGCTCTATTTTGCAAAGGAATGTCAGCTGATAATTGTAGAATAAGTGATAGAATTAGAAAAAGCATTTTGCATACTCTAATGTAATTGATTCAGGTACAGATTTTCAACTGATGTTAAGAATATCAGGCAAATGGAAATGCAGTAGTCTTTTGGCATCCGTGGGGGATTGGTTCTAGGACATCAGAGTCACAGATGTTCAAATCCCTAATGTAAAATGGCGTAGTATTTGCATATAACCTATACACACCCTGCTGTATACTTTAAGTCATCTCTAGATTACTTATAATACCTAGTACAATGTAAATGCTATGTGAACAGCTGTTTAAATGTATTGTTTAGGGAATACTGACAAGAAAAAGAAATCTGTACATGTTCAACACAGATGCATTTTTTTAAAAGTTGGGGTCTCACTCTGTTACCCAGGCTGGAGTGCAATGGCCTGATCATAGTTCATAGCAGCCTCTACCTCTTGGGCTCCAGCAATTCTCTTGCCCTAGCCTCCCCAGCAGCTGGGACTACAGGCATGAACTACCATGCCTGGCTAATTGTTTTATTTTTTGTAGAGACAAGGTCTCACTATGTTGCCTAGGCTGGTCTTGAACTCCTGGGCTCAAGCAATCTTCCCACCTTGGCCTCCCAAAGTGCTGGCATTACAGGCATGAGCCACTTCATCATACCAGATTCAATTAAAAAAATTTGATCTGTGGTTGATTGAATTTATGGGGTTGGGACTCACAGATAACAAAACACAAGTAAGATCTCATCATTTCACTGATCAAAACTCAGCATTGGCCCTTATTTCATCCTAAGTGAGATCCCCATATCTTTAAAGGCCCACAGCCCTCACAAAATCTTCCCCATTATTTCTGTGACCTCAACCTTCTTCTGATCCTCCACTCATGCATTACTGATTCTGACCTACTGATTGTTATTTGGACACAGGACACATACCCATCTTAGGGTCTTCCTTCATTGTCCCTGCTGTTTGGCTTGCTCTTCCCCCAGGTACTTGAATGGCTAACTTCTTTCTGATGCAGGTCTGTGTCTAGGGCCACCTCCCCAACACTCTGTGTACAAGCTCACCCCACCCATGGCTGCCCTCTCTCCTCTTTTTTCCCAGTCTCTCCTCCCCACCTCTCCTCTTTTTTCCTAAGAGGCAGCTATCAACTTCTATTCTATGACACTATTTGCTTACGCTGGGAGGCAGAGATGTTTTTGCCTTTGTTTCACTGCAAAAAATCCTAGGCTTCTAGACTAACACCTGGAATGCAGTACTTGCTCAAATATTTGCTCTGTGCACTTGAATAAAATGTGTATGGGCAAGGCGTGTTTCATGAGTCTTACTTGTTAAGTGGCTCCTGCCCTGCCTCTGTAGTCAGAGGTCATGAGTGTGGCATGGCCTCTGACCACAAAGGGGCAGTCCTGGCTCATGGGCACTCACTGCCATAAATATGTGAGAAGCGGTAACTCATTAGATGATAAAGAAAATGTATTAATGCTGAAAAATTAATGAGCTTGTGGAAAAGCAATGAGGACCTCTGACAGAGAAATCTGTTCAAAACAAAACAAAATATAAATGCATCAGAGGCCAAGAGAGAGGACAGCAGCAGCTTCCAGACCTAGGGCTTTTCTGCTTCAAAGAACCAGAAGTTTTGCTTTGCAAAAACGTCATTAAGCAGCTGACAGAATTCTCTCAATGTCTAGGCAGTTTCTATGAGCCTTCCTCATTTTGTTAGCTATTCTAGAAGCCACCCTGGGGGCCTGCCCACTGGTGAAAGAATGTATCATCTGGCCACAGGATAAGACAATCTGCGTCTTGAATCTGGAAGGCCCTTTCTCCTATCTGGAATCAGGAAGCAGAGAGGAGGAGGCAGAAGTAGGCAGCACAAACATAATGCAAACTGTGAAGCCATCCTGTTTTCCTTTCCACAATTGGCTTTGTCTTTCTTTTTTCTTAGGATTACGATCTTTTATATTTTCAATTCCAGGGGTTTAAGAATCACATGAATTAAGATTCATGAGGCTACAGAATGGGTCTGCAAATCCATGAGCAAGAGACATTGTCTCTAGACTGAATAAATATCAGATTTTACACATACATCTATCCTATTTTCTTGAGATTTAGATGTCACTAGGAATAATGAAGTAAGAATTCTATTAAAAGAGTTGCTGAGTTCACAGTGTGTTTTGTCATAATGCTCATAACAGTAACCTTTTATCACAGTGGCTTAAATAAATACACTTAAGCTATAGTAGACAGCATTTTTTATGGGAAAGAAATGGGGTAAGATAAGCCATCTAGTTCAAGTCTATCATTCACATTCTTAATACAACGGAGAACTAGAGAGATTCGGAGACCAAGAGGTCTCACGGTGAAATGACAAAGGACTGGGGTAGGATCCAGTTCTCTGAATGTTGATCCCAATACTTTCTCAACAGCTACATCAACCTGCTGGCCAACTGCAGTCTTCCAACATTCCTCATTGACTGGGTGTTCCCTCTACCCTTTAATTTCTGGTGGTTTAACCTTGGCTTGGGCAGTCTGAATCAAGAGGCCAGAGTGCTCAGCTCATAAAGGGGTCTTTACTTTTCAAGGTAAGACCTACTTTTTGCCAAGGAACCAGGTGCTGCTCATCTGCAGGCAGTGGAGCACATATGGGGATGCCCAGGAGGAGCTCAAACCCCAACTCTTCCATCTGCTACAGAAATGACCAGTTGGATGCCCTGGCTCTCCTCTCACCCTCAACTAATCCACTCTTCAGACTGCAGCCTGAGTGATGGAAATCCATGGGTCTATTCAACAAGTGTTTGGTCACACAGTCATGCTGTGCACTAGGGGCACATCAGTGAGCAGAAAGAGTCTATCCTGCGGAGCTCAGATAGAAGTGGTGGCAGACAATAAATAAAGACACACTGTGAGGACAGGAAACACAGGGCAGGAATGGAGATACATGGGAAGGGAAGTTGGGGAGTGTCTCATACTCTTCTGAGAATAGAACCAAAATTCTGAACAGGCCTACAAGGCTCTGGAGGACGTGGTCCAGGCTCTCTGTCCAGCCTTGTCTTACTCTGGATGTCTCCTCACAGCTACAACCAGCCATATAAGCTTTTCTTAACACAGGACCTGACATCTACTGTGAAATTTCCTGTCATTGGGCCTTTGCATATGCTGTTTTTTTCTGCCTAGAATTTATTGAAGTGAAATTCATGTAACATAAAATTAACTGTTAAAAAATGTACAAACAGTGGCATTTAGTACATTTGAAATGTTGTGCAATTGTCTCTTCTATCTAGTTTTAGCATTTTCATCATCCCAAAGGAAAAACCCGTCGCTATTAAGCAGTCATTCCCTATTCCCCCCTGCCCTCACCCCCAGCAAGCACTCATCTGCTTTGCATCTCCTTGGATTTGCCTATTATAGATACTTCAGATAAGTGGAATTATACTCTACGTGTCATTTGGCTCTTTCAGTTCACCTAACATGTCTGAGATTCCTTTGCACTATAGCATGTGTCAGAAGCGTATTTTTTAAATGGCTGAATAATATCCCATTGTACAAATATGCGACATTATGCATATGTCTATCCATTTATCATTTGGTAACCATTTGGGTTGCTTTCACTCACTTTTTGATGATTGTGAATACAGCCGCTATGCCCATTCATGTCCAAGTGTGTGTGTTGTATGTTTTGAATATCTGTTTTCAATTCTTTGGGATGGATACTGAGGAATAGAATTGTGGAGTTGCAGGTCATATTGTAATTCTATCTTTAACTTTTTGAGGTATTTTGTGTTTGAAGAATAGATACTAATGTTTGCAGAATTGCTGAGATTTTCTTCTCTTTTGCCAAATTTCTGTGTTGCAGAACTGACAGGTTTTCATGACTTGCCTCTTGTGTTACTTTGCTGGGTGTCAAAGTAATTTCATACATGTTCTGGAAGACCATCGTGGCCACTCTGTCTTTGTCCCAGAATCCCACTAACATGTGTCCTTCATCCCAAGTAATTTTATCCATTGCCATCTCCTTCCAATGTAGAATGCCTTTTCTTTCTAAAATCCAGTATCCTCCATGGAGGAAACAGGTTTTAAATACTCCCTTGCAGTGAAATGTTGAAAAGTTTTCACAGAAAGAAACATCTTCCCTGGGGCACATTGACTTAGGTAAGATAGTCTTGGAGTTTTATAACCTTGAGAAAATTATTTAACTTCTGCGTCAATTTTATCATCTGTAAAATAGAAATAATATATATTTTATGGAGGTAAATGAGAAATATGGGTAAAAGCCTAGAGTTATGTTTGGTGGATAGCATGGTTTAATGTAAAATAGTTATTTGTTATTTTTTCTTCAAGCTAAGGTGCCATAGCAGAGAGAGAATTTTTTGATTTATAGTCATTTTTTTGGTCAGAAAATTAATATTTTCTTCATTTATGTGTCCTTTAATGAGAGCTGCAATCTTTAACAAATCAAAGTGTGATTAAAACCTTCCTGTGACTTCTCATTTGCATTTAGAATAAAACTCAAACTCCTTCCAAGGCCTTCAAGGACTCACATGATCTGGCCCTGCTTCCCTCTCTGGCTTTATTCTCAAATCTTTTCCTATCTCTCTGATGCTCCAGCCATGCTGACTTGCTGTTCCCCTGAGCCTTTAATTTAATTTAAGAAAAAAAAAATTTAGGGGCTACAAGTGCAACTTTGTTACTTGGATATATTGGGTAGTGGTAAAGCCTGGGTTTTCAGTGTAGCCATCACCTGAATAATGTACATTGTACTTTCACCACCTTCCCACCCTCCTGAGTTTCCAATGTCCATTATTCCATTCTTTATGACCATTTGTATACATTATTTAGCACCCATTTATAATTGAGAACTTGTGGTATTTGACTTTCTGTTTCTGAGTTATTTCACTTAATATAATGATCTCAAGGGGGGCAAGATGGCAATGGAACCAGTGGGAATGTGAAAGTCTCTGCAAGGGCGAGTGTCTGCAAAGACAGTCTGCATGAGTGGGTGAGTGCAGCTGGGTGAGTGAAAGTTCGTTTGAGGGCAGACTCAGGATCAAGCACCCAGGGCTTCCCTCCAGAGGCAGCTACAACCCACCACTGCCCTGAGATCAGAGTTCCTGATATACAGGATCATTAGCCATTCTTGGTGTTTTCTGGGGAGGAGGCAGCAGAGGTCAGTTACTCCTTAGCACTTGATAACTGGCCTACACCACCACCCTGTAGCAGCAGGCCAGGCACTGGCAGAGGGAGCTGTGGAGAGGGAACAGCAAGGAAATCAGAAGTCTGGAGCTGTGCCCCAGTGAGGAGACAGACCACTGCTATTTTCTCTGTCCCAGGCCTGGGCAGAGACCTGCATTGGCCCACTGGACTCTTTCAGCCTCCCAACTGGGACCCAGAGGCAATCTTTGCACCCCTCTGGGATCAACCATCACTGACCCAGAGTGGAAACTTCAGGAGCAGACACAGAGAGACAGATGCTCCACCCTTATGTGGGACCAGGCATGGACACATCTGATCTGAGAAGAAGAGTTGGCAGCAGCAGCAGCAACAGATGAGATGGATGAGTCTGGATCTAATTCACCCTCCTCCTACAGCAGTGCATGTAGTGTCTGACCCATGGAAAGAGCAACCTGATCAACCTGCACGAGAGTGGAGGTGAAGGACTGGAGACTGGAACCTGCTCCCTACCAGGCAATGACTAGAAACAGTGGTGGTGTTTGGGAAGGGAATCTGAAGCTCCAGAAAGGAGGGAGCTTCCCCCCCCCCCGTTTTTGTTTATGCTTTAGCACTTGTTTTGTTTTTGGTGTGTTTTTTAAATTTTTTGTTTGCATATGGATATTTTTGAGGGCGAGTATATCATCAGGTATTCTTTTTGTTTTTATGTTTGTTTGTATATTTTTGGGGTTATTTTGTTTGTTTCTTTGTTCATTTGCCAGTTTGTGTGGCTGTTTTCCTTCTCCTTCTCTCTCTTCATCTTCCTTTTGTCTCCCTTCTTCCTTTTTGCATTTGTTTCCTTTTTCTTATCTAATTTTGCTTTCAGGGGGAATACATGTACCCCCACCACATGAACAGATTGTAAGGTGGTGGGAAGTGGGTTCCAGGGGTCCCATACACCTGTCAGTGAATACTGTGATCTCAGATATCTTCTGAACCAGTTTCCCCAGTCACACCTTAATCAAATCTGAAAACTGCCAAAACACAGTCTTACAACCCCTAGTTTGGCTTCAAAATTGAACAAATCCATAGGGTTTGTATAAGGAAGAATAGGGGATTCAGCACACAGAAGTGAAGGCTGTCTCTTCTATCACTGAACAACAGAATTAAAGAAGAAGGAAAGAGGGGAGAGGAAAACAATCATAGATGAAGAAGAATCAAAGGAAGAACACAGGTCCCATACAGACCCTTGGGAAGACAACACCTGAGAGTATAGACTTTGGAACTGAAACAATGAAGAGTCCCCAGAACAGCTGGTCTCAAACCACAAACCCAGAGGTCAAGACATTAATAGAGAGAGTGAACAGAAATGAGGAGAGATGGGCATCCCTCTTAGGTCCTCTCCCACTGTGGGAGCTTTTCTGTCCTCTCAATAAGTCTGGCTTAAAAAAAAAGAAAGAAATGAGGATAAACAAGAGGAAAGAGTGGAGGAGTTGATAACTGATGTGACAGCAATAAAGAATACAGTAAACAAAATAAATAATGAACTAATGAGTATGGAAAGCAGAATTAACCAAACAGAAGAAAGAATCTTAGAGCATGAGGACCAAAATATGGAACTAACCCAAACTGTTAAAAACATAGAAAAGCAGCTTAAAAAGATGGAAGACAACTTCCAAGAGATGTGTGGTTACATCAAGAGACTGAACCTCTGGTTAACTGGCATTCCTGAGGCAGATAGAGAAACAGAGACTACCCTGAAACAAACATTCCATGAAATTATCCAAGAAAACTTCCCTTATTTCACAGAGATATGACCACTCAAACACAAGAGATTCAGAGAACATCTGCAAGACATCAAATGAGACAACCATCTCCTAGACACATAGTAATTCACTTACACAGAGTGGGTATAAAAAAATAACCCTAAGAGAAGCTAGAAAGAAAGGCCAGACTACTTACTGAGGAAGACCAATTATAATAGCAGCAGACTGATCTAAGAAACACTATAGGCTAGAAGAGACTGGAGTACAATCTTCAAAGTTCTCAAAGATAAACAGTTCCAACCAAGAATTTCCTACCCAGCTAAACTCAGTTTCATCAGTAATGGAGAATTAAAATCCTTCCCAGACATTCAATCCCTAAGAGTTTACACCACATCCAGACCAGTTCTACAAGAAATGCTTAAGAAAGTATTAAAAACAGAAGAAAGAAAAAAAGAGTAACCACGCTCTTCCCAAGAATGCAGGAACAAGATTGAAAACACACACATACATTAACTCCCAAATCAAAAGAAAACCAATAAACAAATAAACCACAAACAACAATAACACACCCTATAAGAGCCTCACGACAGGGATAAACTCTTATATCTCATTAATTAGCCTGAATGTGTGAGTAGGCTAAATGCACCAATGAAAAGGCATAGAATGGCAAACAGATAAAGAAAAAACAATGCATCAACATGCTGTTTCCAGGAGACTCATCTCACCACAATGGACACTCACATACTCAAAGTAAGAGGATGGAAAACAAATTTTCAGGTAAATAGAACACAAAAGAAAGCAGGAATTGTGATCTTAATATCAGATAAAATATCCTTTAAGTTATCAAAAATTAAAAAACATGCAGAAGGTCACTACACAATGATAAAATGTTCAATCCATCCACAAGAAATTGCCATCCTAAACATATATGCATCAAATATAGGAGAATCAAACTTTATAAAACAGTTGCTGGGTAAACAAAAAAAAGATATGAACTTTAACGTTATCATAGTTAGGGACTAAAATACCCCACTCACAACCCTAGGTAGATAATCAAGGCAAAAAGTCAAGGATATCTGGAACCTCAACTTGACGCTTAACCAAATGGACTTAATAGATACCTATAGAACACTCCACTCAACAACCATGGAATATACATTCTACTCATCATTACATGGAATGGACTCAAAGATCAACCACATTCTCAGCCATAAATCAAGCATAAACAAATTTCATAAGATTGAAATACTGCCATGCATTTTCTTAGGCCAGAGTGGAATAAAAATAAATATCAGCACCCACAAAGCCACCCACAAGCCCACAAAGACATGGACACTAAATAGCATGATGCTGAACAACTCTTGGGTCAACATGAATATCAAAGCAGAAATTAAAAGATTTCTGGAAACAAATGAAAATAAAGACACATCTTACCAAAACCTCTGGGGTGCCATGAAAGTCACACAGAGAGGGAAATTCATTTCTTTATGAACACACATCAAGAAAATGGAAAGATTACAAATTAATAGCTTAACAAATCACCTAAGGGAACTGGAATGATAAGATCACTAAAACTCTAACTTCAGAAGAAGAATCCAGATCACCAAAATAAAAGCCCAAATACAGGACATAAAAGACAAAAATAACATAGAAAAAATCAACAAAACAAAAATCTGGCTCTTTGAAAGGATAAACAAGATTGATAGAAACCTAGTCTGATTGACAAGAAAAGAGAGAAAAAGTCCAGAAATACAAACTCTCAGAAATACAAACTATTAAATCACAATGGACCCAGAAGAAATACAAAAAAATTACCAGAGATTACTATACACATCTGTATGGAAATAAACTTGAAAAGCAAAATGAAATGGAAGATTTTCTGACATCACACAACCTCTCAAGGTTGAAACAAGAAGAAATTGAGACATTAAATTTACCAATAACAACCCAGAAATTCAACTTCATCATTAGAAAACTACCCACAAAAATATAGTCCTGGACCGGACGGCTTTCCAACAAAGCTCTACAAAATATACAGGTAGGAGCTAATACCATTCCTACTGAAAGTATTCCAAGCAATTGAGAAAGACAGAACTCTCCCTAAATCATTTTATGAGATAATATCATGCTTATACCCAAACTGGGGAGAGATCCAACAAAGAAAGAGAGCTACAGGCCAATATTACTGATGAATATAGATGCAAAAATACTCAACAAGGTTCTTGCAAATTGGATCCAACAACGCATTTCAAAAATCATCCACCATGGTCAAGTGGACTTCAACCCTGGGACCCAGGGCTGGTTAAACATCTTCAAGACCATAAATGTAATTAAATATATAAACAGATATAAAAATAGGAACCACATGATTGCATTATTAGATGCAGAAAAAGCTTACCATAAAATCCAGCATCCCTCTTGATAAAAACCCTTGAACAGCTAGGAATAGAGGGAACACACCTCAAAGTAGTAAGAGTCATCCACAATAAACTCACAGTCTGAACATACTGCTATAGGGACAAAAGCTGGAAACATTTCACCTGAGAACCAGAACAAGACAAGGCTATTCACTTTCAGCCCTCCCTATCAACGTAGTGTTAGATGTCCTAGCTAGAGCAATATTACAAGAGAAGAATATCAGGGGTGTCCATATAGGAAAAGATAAAGTCAAGTTAACCCTCTTTGCTGGCTATATGATTCTATACTTTGAAAATCCAAGAGAATCTGTTAAAACATCTTCTTGTACTGATAAAGGCCTTTGGCAAAGTCTCAGAGTACAAATCAAGATGCAAAAGACAGTTTCATTCTTATACAACAACAAAAGCAAACAGACCAAAAACCAAATAAAAAGCACAACCCCATTAACAATAACAACAACAAAAAAATTAAATACCTTGGCATATTCCTAACCAGAGATGCAAAAGACCTTTACAATGAAAACTATAAAACACTGCTCAAAGAAATCAAAGATGACACAAACACATTGAAAAAATATTTCATCTTCATGGATTGGAAGAATAAACAATGTTAAGATTTCCATCCTACCCAAAGTAATCTACCAATTTAATGCAATACCCAATATATTACCAACATCATTCCTCTCTGACCTGGAAATGACAATACAGAAATTAAAATGAAAACATAAACAATAGCAAATAGCCAAAACAATTCTCAGCAAAAGAAACAAAGCAGAAGGTATCACACTTCCAGACATAAACTTTACAGTAATAAAAACAGTCTGATATTGGGACAATAGCAGGCATACAGACCAATGGAGCAAAATAGAGATTCTGGAAGCAAAACCTCAATTTCTCAACCAACTCAACTTTGACAAAGCCTCCACCAACAACTACTGGGGAGAGGAGAACCTATTCAGTAAATGGTGCTGGAAAAACTGGCTGATCATATGCAGAAGATTAAAACAAGATTCCCTACCTATCACCATTACATTAAGATCAACTGTAAATGGATTAAAGACCTAAAAATAAAACCTCAAACTATAAAAACCTTAGAAAATGCAGGAGACACTCTTATGGAAATTGAAACTGGCAACCAATTCCTGACCAAAACCCCAAGTGCCCATGTCATAAGAGATAAGATAGACAAGTGGAACCTCATCAAACTGACAAGCTTGTGCAAAGTCAAAGAAACTATTGAGAGAGTGGGGAGACAGCCCAAAGACTGGGAAAAATATTTGCCTACTGTATATCTGACAGAGGCCTAACATCTAGGATCTACAAGGAACTCAAAAGTGCTGAAAAGAAAAAAACAAACAGCCCTGTTACAAAGAGGGCAAAAGATATGAATAGACACTTCTCAAAAGAAGACATATGAGCAGCCAACAGATACACAAAAAAATGCTCAGTCTCACTAGTCATCAAAGAAACACAAATTAAAACCACACTGAGATGCCACCTAACTCCAGTCAGGATGGCCATCATCAATAACTCAAAAAACAACAGATGCTGAGAGGATGCTGTGAAAAGGGAACACTTTTACACTGTTAGTGGGAGTATAAACTCATATAGCCTCTGTGTAAAACAGTGTGGTGATTCCCAAAAGATCTAAAAATCGACCTCCCATAATCCTCCTGCTGGGAATACACCTGGAGGAACACAAATCACTCTATGAAAAAGGTACCTGCACATGCATGCTTATTGCAGCATTATTTATAATAGCAAAAACATGGGACCAACTGTGCTGCCCATCGGAACAGAACTGGATAAAAAAAAAATGTGATACATATACATGAAGAAATATTATGTGGCCATAAAGATGGACAAAATTATGAACTTGGCAGAAACTTGGATGAACTTAGAGGCTATAATACTGAGTGATATATCACAGAAACAAAGAACTGAGTTTTACATGTTCTCACTCATAAGTGGGCCTCGAACAACTATTGTAGTACTATAGGAAAGGGATTGGCAGTAGTGGGAAACTGCCAGGGGAGGGTGGGTGTGGGATTGGCAGTAGTGGGAAACTGCCAGGGATTTGGAGGCACACCTCATCAACAAAGGGTACCTGCACAATGAACATTTGTATACTTAACTCTGAATTGTACTCCAAATATTTAAAATAAAAAATTAAAAAATAAAATAAAATGCAGGAGACACCCTTAAGGAAAATGGAACTGGTAACCAATTCCTGATCAATATCCCGAATGCCCATACGATTAAGAGATAAGATAGACAAGTGGGACCTCATCAAACTGAAAAGTTTCTGCAAAGCAAAAGAAAGCATCAAGAGAGCTGGGAGACAGCCCACAGAATGAGAAAAAATATTTGCCAACTGTATATCTGACAGAGGCAAACATCTAGGCTCTACAAGGATCTCAGACATGCCAAAACAACAAAAAACAAAACAAAACAGCCCTATTAAAAAATAAGCAAAAGATATAAACAAACACTTCTCAAAAGTGCCAACACATACATGAAACACATACATGAAAAAATACTCAGCCTCACTAATCATTAATGAAATGCAACTTAAAACCTCACTAGATACTACCTAACTCTTGTTGGTTGTTGGGTGGATGTTCTGTAGATATCAACTAAGTCCATTTGGTTACACTGAGGATCCAGATCTCCTTACTACTTCTATGTCTTGATGATCTGTCCAGAGTTGTAAGTGGCATATTTAAGTTCCCAACTATGTTAGTGTTAGACTCAATATCTTTTTTTAGTTTACCTATAAGTTGCTTTATTAAAGTTGTTGCTCCTATGTTGGGTGCATACATGTTTAGGATGGATATTTCTTATTGATTAGTTGAGCCTTATATCATTATGTAGTAACCTTCTGTATCTTTTTAAATTTTTGGTAACTTAAAAGGCATTTTGTCTGATATTAAGATTGTGACTCCTGATTCCTTTTGTGTTCCATTTGCCTGAAAATTTGTTTTCCATCCTCTTACTCTAAATCTGTGAGTATCCTTTCTGGTGAGATGAGTCTCTGGGAGACAACATATTGTTGCATCATGATATTTTATCCAACTTGTCATTCTATGTCTTTTCAGTGGTGCATTTAGTCTATTCATATTTAGGCTAGTTATTGAGATGTGAGAATTTATTACTGTCACAAGGTTCTTATGGAATTTGTTGTTGCTGCTGCTGTTTGTTTGTTTCTTCTTTCTTTTCATGTTTTGGTTGATTTATGTGTATTTTCAATATTTTTCCTGCATTCTTTGGAAGGACATTGTCATTTTTTTCTTTCTTCTGTGTTTAATACTTTCCTAAGTGTTTCTTGTAGAGCTGGTCTGGAGGTGGTGCAAACTCTTAGGAAAGGAATGTCTGGGAAGGATTTTAACTCTCCATCACTGATGAAACTTTGCTTAGCTGGGTGGGTAATTCTTGGTTAAAATCATTTATCTTTGAGAACCTTGAAGATTGAACTCCAATCTCTCCCAGGCTAAAGTATTTCTGTAGATGAGTCTGCTGCTGTTCTAACTGGTCTTCCCTGGTAAGTGGTCTGATATTTCTCTCTTGCTGCCTTTAGGATTATTTCTTTTATACCCATTTTGTGTAAGCAAATTACTATGCATCTAGGAGTTGGTCTTCTCATTTGTTGTCTTGCAAGGGTTCTCTGAATCTCTTGTATTTGAATGGTCACATCTCTGATAAGATGGGGGAAGTTTTCTTGGATAATTTCATGGAATGTTTGTTTTGGGGTGGTCTCTGTCTCTCTATCTGCCTCAGGGATTCCAATTAATCTTAGCATTAGCCTCCTGACATAATTGCTTATCTCTTGGAGGCCCTGTTCCATCTTTTTAAGCTTCTTCCCTATGTTTTTAACAGTTTGGGTTAGTTCCATATTTTGTTCCCCTCTCTCTGATATTCTTTCTTCTGCTTGGTTAATTCTGCTTTCCATGCTTGTCAGTTTGTTTTTTATTTCATTCACTATATTCTTTGTCGCGGTTATCTCAGTTATCAATTCCTTAATTCTTTCTTCTTGTCTCTCAATTCTATTTACTCTCTAGTAATATCTTGATATCTGGGTTTGTGGTTTGAGACAGTTGTTCTGGGGGCTCTTCATTGTTTGAATCCAAAACCTGTATTCTCAGTTGTTGATCTCCCAGTGGTCTGTAGGCATCCCATATTCTTCCTTTGGTTTTTCTCCATTTGTGTAGGTTTTCATTCCCCTGCCCCCTTTTAAAAAATCTCTTCTTTAATTCTGCTTTTCAGTGATGGGGAGGTAACTTTTACTTCTGTTTGTTCAATCTCCTATTCTTTCTTATGCAGATCCTTTGGTTTTCTTCAATTTTGAAGCTGGACTGGGCAGGGGGGAACTGTGGCTTTTCCAGTTAAGTGGGGAGCTATGATTCAGAAGCTATTTGCTCATCCCAGTATCTGCTTACAGGTGTGTGGACCCCCTGGAACCCACTTCCCACTGCCTTACAATCTGTCCATGCAGTGGGGATGTATGTTTGCCCCCTGAAAGCAAAACAAGATAAGAAAAAGGAAAAGAATGTAAGAAGGAAGGAGGAAGATGAAAGGAAGGTGGAGAGAGAGAAAAAGAAGAGGGAAAACAGACCAGTATACCAACTAACAAATAAATAGAGAAACAAAGTCAGAAAAAACAAATACATACAGTCAATCATACAAACAAGCAAGCAAACAAAAAGCTCCTCTGTTTATGTACTTTCCCTCAAAAATATTCATACACAAACAAATTTTTAAAAATCATAAAAATAACAGAAACAAAGCAAGTACGAAAATGTAAACAAATACAGAAAGAAAGAAAAAAAAACTAAAACAACAAAAAAAGACAAAAAAAAACTTGATCTGTGGTCTTTTCTGTAACTCTGGGTTCCTTTTGACTGCTACCACCACATTAGGGAGGAGCTCCAGTCTCCAACCCATCTCCTCCACTCTCAGCACATGCTGATAGGGTTTGTTCTCTGCATGGGTCAGATGTCCCATGGACGACCATGGAAGGAGGATGGATCAGAACTGGACTCACCTGACTCATCTGGGGTTGCCACTGCTGTCCAGTCTCCAACTCAGATATGATGTTGTCTATGCCTGTTCCAACATGTGGGAAGGGCGTCTGTCTCTCTGAGTTCAATGTGAGAATAGCCTCTGGATTCCAGGTTGGAGGCTGGACAGAGCTAGGTAGGGTAATGCAGGTATTTCTCCAGACCTGGGACAGAGAAGAGTTCACCAGTTGGTGTCTCCTCATTGGTGGCGTGGCTCCATTCCAGATTTCCATGCCCTGCCTTCTCTATGGCTCTTGGAGTTTGTGCCTGGTCTGCTGCCACAGGTGATGGCATGAGCTGGGTGCCAGGTGATGAGGAGCAGCTTTTCTCTGTTCCCTCCTCTCAAGAGAGCCCCAAGAACAGCAGATGATCCTGTGTGCCGGGGGCTCCAAACTCAGGGTGGTGGTGGGCTGTAGTCACCACCAGAGGAGAGTCTCAACTGCATGAACTTGAGTCTCCCTTCAAATGGACTTTCATTCACACAACGCCACATACCACTCACGTAGAGTGTCTTTATGGACACTCGCTTATGTGGATACTCTTGCACTCCGACCTGTTTTTTGCCATCTTGAGCAGAATTTTTCATATGCTTATTGGCCATTTGTATATCTTCTTTTGAAAAATACTTGTTCATGTTCTTAACCCACTTTTTAAGGTAGTTTTTTTGTTGTTGTTAAGTTGTTTGTGTTTTTTGTAGGGTCTGAGTATTAGATCTTTGTTGGATATATAGCTTGCAAATATTTTCTTCCATTTTGTAGGTTCTGTTCATGCTATTGATTATTTATTTTGCTGTGTGGAAGCTTCTTAGCTTAATTAAGTCCAATTTGTCTCTTTGTTTTTATTACATTTGCTTTTAAGGTTTTAATCATGAACTCTTTGCCTAGGCCAATATCCAGAAGAGTTTTTTCCTAGACTTTCTTCTAGAATTTTTATAGTTTCATGTTTTACATTTAAGTACTTAATTCATCTTGGGTTAGTTTTTGTATGTGTTGAGAGATAGGGGTCCAGTTACCTTCTTCCACATATGGCTAGTCAGTTTTCTCATCAACATTTATTGAACAGTTTCCTTTCTCAAGTGTATATTCTTATCAACTTTGTCAAAGATCAGTTAGCTGTAGGTATATGACTTTATTTCTTTTCTTAGTTCTCTATTCTGTTTCATTGATCGATATGTCTATTTTTATACCAGCATTATGCTGTTATGATTACTATAACTTTAGAATATAATTTGAAATTTGAAGTCAGGTAATGTAATGTCTTCAGCCTTTTTAAAAAAATTTCTAGGAATGTTTTGGCTATTTGGACTGTTTTCTAGCTTCATATGAACTTTAAAATTGTTCTAATTCTAATTCTGTAAAAAATAATATTGGGATTTTGATGAGAATTGCATTAAATCTGTAGATTGCTTTGGGAAGTATGGATATTTAAACAATATTAATTCTTCCAATCCATGAGTATGAGATGCTTTTCCATTTTTTGTGTGTGTCATTTACAATTTCTTTTACCAGTGTTTTATAATTTTCCTTGTAGATTCTTCTCACCTCCTTAGTTAAATGTTTCTAGGGTCTTTTTTGTAGCTATTGTAAGTATGATTAAATTCTTGATTTGATTCTTAGCTTGATTATTGGTATATAGAAATGCTACTGATTTTTCTGCATTGATTTTGTGTCCTGAAACTTTTCTGAATTCATTTATCAAATCTAGGCGTCATTTGATGGAGTCTTTAGAGTTTCCTAGGTATAAGATTATATTGTCAGTAAATAAAGATAATTTTACTTTATATGTTCCAATTTGGATGTTTTTTTGATTCTTTTTCTTGCCTAATGCTTGGCAAGGACTTCCAGTACTATGTTAACTAGAAGTGGTTAAAATGTCTTGTCTTGTTCCAATTCTTTGGGGGAATGCTTTCAATTTTTTCCTGTTCAGTATGATATTGATTGTGGATTTGTTGTATATGGATTTTATTATTTTGAGGTATGTTCCTTCAATGCCTAGTTTACTCAATTTCTTTCTTTCCCAGTCCTTCGCATCAACTGATGACCAGTCTAGAAGATTATTCCCCAAATTTCCCTAGGTTTTTAGAAAAGGTAAGAAGAAACCTGTTATCAGCTTAATAAATTGCATTCATTCAGACAGGCATTTCTTATGTTTTATATGTAAAACAAAAAAAGACAACTTTTTTTTATCACTGCATGCTTTTTGTTTTCCTTCAATAAGTGATTATTTGCTTACTTAGTTGTGATTAGTCTTGTTTTCTAAACTGAGAGTTTCATGAAGCACAAAAACCTTGTCTGTTTCACTTTCCATGCTCCCCCAAAACCCTCTACAGAGGATCCTCTTCTTTGTTCAGTGAATGAAGTTATGATTCCTCTTTAATCTCTGATGCTTAAATTGTCTCCAGTTACCTTATTTACAATTCCACAGGGAAATAAAAACTAATAATAAAAGTCTATATAAAAGCATTTTCATTTATAGTAATGCATGTGAAGAGATGCAGCTGGCTTTACAGAAGCTGCTTAGACATTGCAGTGGGGTGATAGTTTTTAGTGGGATATGAAGAAAAATACTGTGATCACTCACTCCCAGAAAAAATAAGCCATGGGGCATTATAATATTAAATTGTCTAATTTTTATTAAAAGTAAGAAAATTGGAAAAGGAAGAAAAATGCAGTCATGTAGAAAGTTTCTGGGAGACAAAGTGGTGGTAAAAGGAACTAAAAAAGGGTACATGGAAAACTGGGGGGTGACAGATATGCTCATGATCTTGATGGTGGTGATGGTTTTATAGCATATAAATATGTCACAGCTTAAATTGTATGTTTTTAATATATACAGTTTATTGAAAAATAGTACCTCAATAAAGCTGTTAAAAATGAAAAAATTAGATGGCAATAAGAGCAACAGTTTTTCTCTAGCTTGGTGGGGAGCTCAGAATCTAAGTTTCTGTAGGTAGAGATAATGCATCTCATTGATTTTGGAAATTATATTCTGAACTGGGACACTTGTGAGGCCATTTTCTCAAAGGCATGATAGAAGTAGGAATCAGTGTGCAGAGGCTGCAGTCCCCTACTCCTTACCTACATCCTCAAGAGAGCTCCCTTCCCTGGGGGAGAAAAGGCAAAGAATCCCCTGCCACGTCAGGCACTCTTAAGGGGTAGCTCTCCAGTCCAGACAAGAACACTCAGGGTGGAAGGCTGAGGCGGAAGGATTGCCAGAGCCCAGAAGGTCAAGGCTGCGGTGGCCGGGAGCAGTCACTGCACTCCAGTCTGGGTGACAGAGTGAGACTCCAACTCTAAAAAAAAAAAAACACTCTGGGCAGAAGTTGTGTTGTGGTGGAGGTTGTTGTGTGTGTGTGTGTGTGTTTTTACTTTTGTCTAAAACAGTGCAGAAGTCAGACACATAGATCAGTAGCTTCTGTAGAAAATCCACTACTTTCCCTGAAGTCATCACTGTCACCTCTCCCGAGGTTGCCTTCCATCTTTCATCCTTCCCTTAACTACTGAATAGTCTTCCAGTCGATGGATAATACACCTCTACCTTCCTCAATCTTTTCTCTTTCTTTCCTCACTTTTTCTTTGCTCACATTTTCTTTCTTTTTTCTTGTTCTATTCTCTCTTGAAATATGAAATTAACATTAACTGAACACTGAGGGACCAAGCACTTTATGTTATTTTATTCAATTCTTAAAACTACCATATGAAACAGTTGCTATCACTATTCTTATTTTACAGGTGAGGAAAATGATGCTATGACAGGTTGAGGGTCTGGTTGATGTCCTTTCTTTTGAAAATGCAGAGGTAGGATTTGAATCTAGGTGCCCTACAGTGTCAGCTCAACTTCCAGACACCCTGCTTTTATGATTTTCCCAAATTTCCGTCTTTCTTGTGCCTTTACACAGGTGTTCATGTGTGTGCTACTGCCATTAGATGAAGTATTATATGTTTACAAAATACAGCATGGTAGGAATATATTAGCTGGCATGGGAAATGATCATTGCATACTGTTACATATAAAAACATATGCAACATACTTTAAAATCAGTATGTATATTTACATATATATGTAAAATAAATTAGAAGTATATACACCAAAATGTGCCAATGATTATCTTCATCATGGGATGATGGATTAGGTTTACTTTCTTTTTATTATCTCTATTTTTTAAAAATATGTGATTACATGCATTACTCATGTTATTAACAAAAGTATAGGAATGCTCTCTGAAAAGTATGAATTCTTTTGCAGGGGGGATGTGTTTTTCTTTTTCTCCTTATAATCTTGATTCTGACTAGTGAATGGCATCTCTTCTCTCCCAGGAAAGCAACATAATATGGTTGCTCTGAGATCATAGAAAAACATCAGAAATGCAAATCAAAACATATCTAAAAGCAGATCTCAGTTCTCAGCCCAGAATGGGGGATTTTTTTCCAAGACTCATCACAAGCCAAACTGAGAAAGGGGTTCTGTCCTGGAAATGCTTCGTAAATATTATGAACATCACTCAAATGCCACACTCTACCTAAGATTTTTACATTTCCTTCACCTCCACTACTTACTCCCTTCCTTTTCTGGGTTGGGCACTTCCTTTTATACATACCTTATGAAATCCATCATTGTTTGCTCTTGATGAAGTATTAATAGGAATTGAAGAGTTTTAAAAATTTAGCCTAAAGTTCCTCACATCCTGTTTGATTTTTAAATCAGTTTAAGGAAAAAGTTATGCTTGCTTTATTTCTTTGTGTATTCCCAGCAGCTAGGATTCATTCATTCAATTAAAAACAGTTGGAATGTCTGCTTTGTTCTAAACAGTGGACTGAATGCTGGGAATTTTGTGGTGAAAAGGCAGAGGACGTTCATGCCTCCCCCAGCTAATGGGGAAGTAGCAACCAATGAACATAGAATCAAACAAAACATTGATAAACTGTGAAAAGTCCCATGAAGGAAATATATAATTGAGTCGCTAATTTTAGATATGGTGGTCAGGAAAGTCTCACTGTACAGATGATATTTGAGCTGAGAGCTGGAAGTATGATAGTTGGATATAGAGTACATAGTAGGAATTTATTAAATGTTTGCTTCATGAATCAATGGGTCAACTATTTATGCACCTTCCAACAGTTCCTAATATATAGTAAGTTGTGAACTTGATTCAGACAATAGGTAACTGAGCTCCTGTTATCTGCAAAGTACGATGTTTTATAGAAACTACTTTAACCTACCTTACAATCACATGAGGCAGTGCTTTATTTTCCCACATTCTACTGATAAAGAAAATGTTCAGTGAAGTTAACTTGATCAAGGTCACACAGCTGGTGAGTACAGAACCAAGATCCATGCCCACATCTATTGGGTCCCCTCCAAAATGCACCTGCTTCCACTAGTCCCTGAAAAAGTGGAGGTATGAGATCACATACAAAAAAGGATTTAATGAGAGAACTGACTAAAAATAAACACATTACCATTTACTTTGTGAAAATGCAAAACCAAATGATAGTTTTATAGGAGTAATTTTCTCTTTTAAGTGTGAGGTAAAATTCTAGAAAAACGAGGTCATTTTTTAGAAGGAAAAAAAAGAGAGAAAGTCATCACATTGCTTTGGTTACACCTCAGATAAATGCTAAGACTTCCAACAAGTATTCCTATGGCATAGGGGTTGAAGAGTACCAACTGAGTGATACTTGGCACCCTCTTTTCTAGGCTGTTCTTGCAATTAATTCTCTGCATGGCCTGATAGAAACAAATTCACCACTCTTGATTTCAGGTCCCTAAGGATGCCCTTGCTATCAAACACTCAGCAACATGAGAGATTTTGGCAAATGTGTGGGTAAGCACTAGTGGGGTTAAATTTCCTTGAAAATGGAGAAACACCAAGCATCTGATGAAATAAAGTATGGCATAGTTGAAAATAGTTTTGAAGTCGGCTCTGGGAGAAAGATTTGAAGCTTGTGATGCAGGAAAAAATAATAATGTCAAACCAAGAACTCAAGGTGATGAAGCAAAATATTTGGACATCTGTTCTTTTCAAATAGCCATCGACTCCTTGATGGCAGTGTTCAGTGTTTTCTCACTTATTTATTTTTCCCTTGTGGGAATTATCAGAGGGCCTAACACATATTAGGTGTTCGACAACTGATTGCTCATAATTGGGAATGTTCTGAGAGTTTGGAAAGGACATGTTGATTAATAAGTGACAAAGAAAACAAGAAAGACACGAAGTCAGATGACTAAAGGAATCCTCTGTGTAAGCTTCAGGAGTTTGTCCCCAGCAATAAGCGTGGACACACTTGGTGTAAAGGAGTGTACACAGAGGATGAATCTACCTGTGTTTGAACAGGTGCAAGTGAGTGCACATTATGAGTGTCTGTGGATGACATCATTTGGTTTAGAAGATAAATTGGAGCATCTACATTGCTTCAAAAACTAAAATACTAATGACTGTTAACAACATCAGTAAATAGCTGAGTTTATTATTAGCCATATGGCAGACTAAGAGAAAGGAATCTTAGAGATTATTCAGTCAAATCATTATATCTTAAAGACAGAGAAGCTGAGGCCCAGGAACTTGCTCAGGGCTATGTAGCTTCTCTGCATTAGACCCAAGACCAAAACATAGTCTGATGACTCGAAGTCTATAAGTTACTAGGTTAGTTTTCAAAGAAGCCTGTCCATGTTCTCAATGTGGTGAGACTGAGCAGGTGGCAGGCACAGGAGCTTGAAGGCACCCCACATCGGTCCCCACTCGCCCTCCCTGAAGTACAATGAGAGGCTTTTCCAGCAGGCCTTGGTATATAGGCTCCCACAGATCCAAACACAGTCGTCTGCATTGGGCATGAGCTTCACAGAGCTGGTGAGAGAACAGAGCCACAGAGCATCTCTCTGTAAATGGAAAATTTATAATAACAGGAATATTCTGCTGCACAAAATGCTAAATATCTAACAATTTGATGGCCATGACAAGTGAAATATTACAGAAGCCTTTCTTCAGTTTTAATATCTTTTAAAATCCCACATAGGGTATAGTAGTATAACACTCATCATCATTTATGGTGTCTCTGTCACATGCTTGACAAGGGTGCAGCTTGGCTCCTGCCCTCTTTTGTGATTACACAGAAGAGTAGAGCAGGAGCATGACCTGCCTGCTCCCCACATTTTCCTTGTGTAGACAGGACGCTAGGTATACAGAGCAGCTGTAAGCTACAGCTCTGTTCATACCCAAGGTCAGCAAGGAATGGACTCAGCTTTGGGAGACTGTCTCTTTGGCTAGTGGCCTAGGTTGGTGTTTACCGGGTTAGTAAAGAGGTGGGACACAGGCCAAGTCAGAATATCCATGGGGCAGCCTCACCTGGCAGCTTCCTTGCCACAGGCGTGCTGAGGTCTTCTGCAATAAAGGTTTCAGCAACCCCATGTCTAGGGCTTCCTGCTGAGACCACCCCTGCACTCTTCTCCTGGAAAAGCTCCCAAGAAGCAGGCAGAGGCCGAGTGCTTTTTAATTGCCAGGTTGCTGGGCATATTTTTCTGCTTTTGAAAAGGGGCTTGCCGGGCTTGGTGGCTCAGTCTGTAATCCCACACCTTTGGGAGGCTGAGGTGAGTGGATTGCCTGAGCCAGCGGGTTCGAGACCTGCCTGGGCAGCGAGACCTCATCTCTACAATAAATCAAAAAATCAGCCGGGCGTGGTAGTGCATTTCTGTAATTCCAGCTACCTGGAAGGCTGAGGCGGAAGGATCGCCGGAGCCAGCAGGTCGAGGCTGCGATGGCCG
Source organism: Carlito syrichta (assembly GCF_000164805.1). NCBI lineage: Eukaryota > Metazoa > Chordata > Mammalia > Primates > Tarsiidae > Carlito > Carlito syrichta. The sequence goes on from NW_007253531.1 coordinate 792,142, forward strand.
GGAGCAGCCACTGCACTCCAGTCTGTGCGACAGAGTGAGACTCCAACTCAAAAAAAAAAAAAAGAAAAAAGAAAAAAAAGAAAAGGGGCTTAAGTTCTGAAAACTTCAGAATGTTCTAGGAATACTCTAGTGGTTGATGGTATAAAGTCTCCAAAGTCAGACGGTTGGGTGGATAAACTACTCAATCTTTTTGAGCCTCATATGTAGAGACAGAGATATTAATAGTATCTACGTTATAGCAGATTTTTGGGTCTGTACAATCTAGCCATAGATGCAAGATGGTTAGACAGTCCTAGCAAGGATACCATATTACTAATCTGTAGGTCTCTCTCTCTCTCTGGATATGTGTGTGTGTTTATCACCTTACCTACAATGTACATTTTAGCTAATGTGATACCTTGTCAAGACTGTCGGTCTAATTCACAATATATATTTTAGGCAAAATATATATTTTGCCAACATCAGCAAGAGAGAAGAAAAGGGGTGAGCAGATTCTGGAGGATTCTTAAATTACATATGATAATGTATCTATAATGTTCTGAAGAGCAGTTGGCACGAAGCAAGGACTCTACAAATGACAGCTATTATAATCACAGGAACATGGGGTCTGTTGGCAATTCTGCTGCCAGCATTAACCATGTGTTTATTTTCCCGGAGACCTTATGCTTCCCTTAGGTGCTAGCATGAGACAGCGTGGCTTCACTTGGCGCCTGACTATGAAATGTGAGAAGAGGCATGGCAGATGGAAGGGGACTCGGAGGAGGATATTGAGACAACCTCCACCTATTTCACAAATGGAAAAACTGAGACCCAGAGAGAAGAGATTCTTTAAAACTATACAATGAGCTAGAAAATGCATAAAATTCAAGCAAGCTGGAAGAAAAATAACAACTAATAGTTACTGAACAGTAACTCTGGACTGTGTATACATGAAGCCTTTACAACAAATCTGTTACTTGCATACTGCTATACTGCTAGTCTCATTTTATAGATAAGTAAGATGAAGCTTAGAGGGGTTAAGAAACCTACCTAATGTCAGAGAGCTAGTGTGGTTCCAGAGTCTGTGATTTTGACTACTATATTATATTGTGTATGCAACTCTTGGTAGTAGAATAGGTAAGGATTTAAGTACTAGATATGTTCAGCCATTGGTAAGAAGCCTTGTGGAATCACCCAGTTTTGCATTTAAGATTCAGACGGGCCTAAGTTTAATCCTGGCTCTGGCATTGAATAGCTCTGCTGTTGGTCTAGAGCAAGTTATGCATGTCCTTGAGTCCTGGGTTCCTCAGGTATAAGACGAGACATTCTGTGTCCCAGAGGGCTGTTACAAAAATTAGACAGCAGCATAGCCTAGTGCTAAAAGAGTACTAGTCTAATTATTTTTGACATGTCTCATGAGTTGTCTGAATCCTTAATTTTCTCATCTAAAACAGGTCAAATAGTAGAACCTTTACCTGGTGGGATTGTTGTGATAAGTAAAGAAGATAACTGATCAAGCATTCAGCACAGAGCCTGGAACTCAATAAGTACTTCCTAAATGTTCACTAGTATTGCCATTATAAGGTATATAAAACTCCAACTATAGCATGTAACACATTGCAGACAATCAGATGGCTATTAAATGGATGATAAACTGAGTTCCTTTGTAAAATATTTAAAAATCTTAAGTATTTATGCCTAGGCACTCTCTCAAACCTACCTAGCTTCACTAGAATGAAAAAAAAATGTGTCTGGTGTGAGAGGTGGGATGGGGGGAAAGAAAAGAAAGAAATGGGACAACTTTATTTACTCAAGGACTTACAACTCTCCAGAGACTTATCCTTGTCCTTCTCCTACTGTCTCTGCCCCCTCCCTTTTTCTACTATTGCACATGGAAACCTGCCCCAAGGGGTATCTGGTATCTGGAACTGTGTCAGTATGTGGCTTTTATTTTAGACTTTAGATTGTGAACATCAAAAGTTGGAAAAGGTAGGTCCTGAGGGAAATTAGAAAATAGCTTCCATTTACTGAGAACTTAGAATGGATCAGGTACTATGCAAGGCATGTTAACACTGGAAGATATTCTACTAGCTTTCTTATTAATGTCTGACCATGGAAGTAGCTTGTACTTGGCCTTTGAGACATTTCATTCTGGAGGGAGCTTCCAAGCATAGGAATCTATACAGAAGTAGCCTCTGGGAAAGCATCTATCAAGTAGTTCACTCTTGGTACCCAGTGCTACTCAAGTTCTCAAGAACCCCAAGAAGGGGTTCTGCAGATCCCAAGGAACAAGTTTAGCATCTTTCCTCAAACATTTTAGAAGGAAGAGCCAGTGGAAAGAATTCTTTCAGCTAATCAGTACTTCTTCCCGTCTCTTTCCTATAGCAGGCCATTGGTTCATTAGCATTAATGTTAAATTGTGGACATTTGGAAGATACTGTAAATTAGCAGACCCATCTATCAATGCTCAACTTCTTCTTCTTTACTTACATCTATGAAAAGGTATTTTAAAATCTAAAAGAATTTTCCAAGATCCCTTGTTGCTGGGAGTAGCTACAAGCTACAGTTTTACCCAATGAGATGTAATGGAGGTCTGTTGGTACAGCCCATCCTTCTTCCTCCTGCTGGACATGGAGTGGCCATCTTGTGACTATAAGGGAAGGTGATGAAAAGCCAAAGTGCTAAGGATGGCAGAGAGAAAAGATAGAAAGCTTGGGTTCCTGAGGGCAGCCCTGAGTCAATGTACCAATGGACTGCTTCTCTCTGCATTTTTGGTTAAGTCACAGTAACTGGATTTCGTTTAATTTGTATGTGACTTATTCTAAACTAATACAGTGAATGGACATCTTTTAATTGTGGCTAGTCAGGCTCCACTTCCTCTCAGAGTTCCTTTAAAATAATTGCCTCTTCCCTGTGTTGGGTTTTGGGGGATAAGGACTGTCAAAATACCTAGCCCTAACCTAATACTTGGCACTAACCAAATAGTTTTCTGTACTTCCTGCCACGAAGCCTCAGTTTTCTGTCCTTTACCATCTGGTTCTTCAGTCTTCACTGAGATTTTATAAGCTACCCCAAATCCTTCCAATAAATTTCATATTTTCTTGTTTGTTTTTTTTTTTTGAGTTGGAGTCTCACTCGGTCGCCCAGACTGGAGTGCAGTGGCCACTCCCAGCCACCGTAGCCTCGACCTGCTGGGCTCCGGCGATCCTTCTGCCTCAGCCTTCCAAGTAGCTGAAATTACAAGCATGCACTACCACGCCCGGCTGATTTTTTTTGATTTATTGTAGAGATGAGGTCTTGCTGCCCAGGCGGGTCTCGAACTCGCGGGCTCAGGCAATCCACTCACCTCATCCTCCCAAAGGGGCGGGATTATAGGCTGAGCCACCGAGCCCGGCCATATTTTCTTAAGTTAGTTAGGGCCTGTATCTGTTGCCTACAGCCAAAGAACCCTATTGGAGTTTATTAATCTATAAAACAACATTGATACTGAATAGTTTCTGCCTCCCAGACAATGTGTTAATTTTTTTTTTTTCCAGAGTCACTCTCACCCAGGCTGGAGTGCAATGGCACAATCATGGCTCATTGCAGTATTGACCTCCTGGACTCCAGTGATCCTCCCACCTCAGCTTCCCAAATAGCTGGGGGCTTATATTTTGATTTTTTTGTAGAGACAAGGTCTTGCCATGTTGCCTAGACTGGTATCGAACACCTGGATTCAAGTAATCCTCCTGCCTTGGTCGCCCAAAGTGCTGGGATTACAGGCATGAGCCACCATGCCTGGTGTGTTAAATTCTTTACTTGCATTATCTCACATAATTCTTATACAGTTCCATGCAGTTACTATTAAGTCCATTTTAAAGTAGAGGAAACTGAGGGTCAAAGAGGGTGAGCAATCTCTCTAATGTCATACAGCAAGAAAGTGGCTGTGGCAGAGATAGTGCTCACAAAATATTAATGTACTACTTTGTATTTTACAGCCTCCCTTGCATTTAGCTTGATCTGTGTGACTGGTACTGTTCAATGACATATGAGTGGTGGTGACATGTGCTACTCCTAGGCTGAGGCAGCTAAGAGCTGGTGCACCCCCTCTATCTCTCATGCTCTTTCTCAGTGATCTTGGAAAACTTGGAGGATGACTTGGCTACAGGTTGGGGATGGCCTCCCAACCCACACGAGACTGTGACACAGGGAGAAGTAAACCACTATCCAGTCAGCCACCAGGGCTTCAGGGTTTGTCTATTGTGTATTTAGAGTTAATTATCCTGACCAACGTATTAGCAAAGCCAGAATATCAATCACTTCTGGCTCAGTACATTATGTTTTATCTTTTTGCAAAACATCATAGAACTAAAAGAGGAAATAACGCCATCTAAAAAATAAATGACTTTTTTTGAGCTCTCTGGCCCTAGCCTGATTTTCTCTTTCTGTTTTCCTGCTTTGGATATATACCTCTTCTATGGAGAGCTCCCTGGCTCAGTGATAAAGTCATCTTATAAGATAATAATTGATACTACTAGAAGGACCATCTGTATCATTATTGAATGTTCACTTGCCCACAGCCATTGAACAAGTGAGTGAAAGAACATGGATTGAAACCAAGGAAGACCTAATTTCAAAGTTCATACCCAGACGACACATCTTTGTGCTTTCTAAGTGAGGCTGCTTATTTGTTTCCAAAGGACTGAGGTCAGCTGACACTGCTTACACATTTGTTCCTTCTCTCCCTTTCTCTCCCACAGAGATCTCATCTCCAAGAGGACCCTGGGGTCAGCAAGGTTTGAGCATCACTTATTCTGACCTCAGCAGGAACGTAATGGGCAGTCTGAAAGGCCTGAAGCAGAGAATACCCCTGGTCACTTCCCAGCTCGCAGCATGAGGAAATTCTTGTTATCATGATGGTAATGATTTTGCTAAGTTTACTCCATCCATCCCTCCCTCTGCTGTGAGGGGAGTAGGCAGTAAAATTTGATGCTCATTATTTTCCTAATCTGCAGGTCAACTCTCCCTATGCCCTCTCATCAAATACAACTTTCTGTCAGACTTTATGCCTTCCAAATTCTAAACCCAGCTTCCTAATTTCCCACCCACAACCCTCTGCTCTAGGAAAGCTGATACCAATGAATTCAATATATTAAATACTAGTCAAATATGAGTTATGTGCCAGGTATTGTGCAAGGTTTTGAGGAATGACTAGTGAACAAAGATATGGTACCTGCTCACCTTAATTGGCCTATGATCTTATGATGGGTCAGACACAGAAAGGCATTTGCAATACAGTGTGATGAAGGCCCCAAAGGGGAAGAATAGGGTGCTCTGGGGACCTCTTGGAGAGGCTACAGAGGCTACAGCCCATACTATCAGGAGAGGTGCCCTTCCTCAGCACTACAGGAAGCCAATTTACTTGACCAAGAATTCAAAACTTTGGTAGGAGATAAGATTTTACAAATGCTGTCTATTTTTTAGCCCCTGAATTCTTTGTTCCCAAACAAGGCGTGTTACCACTGGTGACACTTTGACACAGATACCATAGCTAGAGAAAATTCTGCCACATCACTGTCCTTTTATGTTTGGGGTTTAGATCAACATTCTGAAAGAAATAAGAACCCTGAGCCTTACTTAAAAGTGTCAGTGTTCTCAGGCTCTTCAAGTTGGTAGCAACAAAACTGCATTCTCATCATGGGAAGAAAGCAGAGTTAGTACTCAGGTGTCCCCTCAAACCTTCTCTGTCTCCAGTTTCCTAAAAAGCCATTTCCTCCCAAGGAACCTAACACAGGTTGAGGTTATCATCTCCTCATCATCCTCTCCCCTTCTACACCTGCCCTATGCCCAGGCCTCTATCATTGCTAGTTCCCTAGCCTGGAAGGTCATCACCTCTCTTCTTGGTTTTCTCTAATCATGCTCAACTCAAGTCACCTCCCTCCCCTTCTTTCTAGCCTTTCTCATGAGGCCCTCTCTGGTTGCTTCAGTTTATATTTCTCTTTCCTCTTTTCCTTCTTCCCAAGAATATACATTCTGACATTTGGAGATATAAAATCCTAAAAAAATATTTTAGTTGGAAATTGTCCTTGTAAGAGTACCAGCTCTTTAGGACAGAGACTGTCCTACAGATTTCTTAATGCCTTGTACAATGACAGGCACTTGGTAGACACCCATAAATGCTACTTGGTTAGATGTATTAGGCATAGTTCAAGGCATTCATTAGGTGCTCATTAAATAGTTTTGGGGCCAGATTAATATGGATGGGGAAAAAGAGACAGATTGATCCAGAACATGGAGAGTCCCTGGTTCTGAGATGTTGTGGGAAGGGACGCTAGGTGCCAGATACTTTGCTAGGCATTGCACACATTGTTTCAGTTAATTATAATAACAGCTGTCTGAGTTAAGTATTATCATCCTAATTTAATGGATGAAGATAAATAATAAGGCATTGGAGAATGATTCAAATTCAGATCTGATACTAGAAGTTTGGTCTTATCACACAGCACATGGGTTCCTCCATCAGACACAACACATGAGCAGAAAAACATTTTGGAAGAATATATGTGGCTTTTGCAGATCCATCTCTTGAGAAAATGAGTGTTTTGAACCGAGGAACAAGATCCTGTTAAATATAGTGGGTAATTGTATGGTTCCCAATGGGACAGCAAGAGTAGCTACTTTGCAGAGCCCCTCATCAGATCTTATTTCTATCTTTATTATTTCAATATTTATATTCCTAATGTTGTCTTAAATAACTTGGAATCACTTTTGTTTTTTCTTTTGTTTATAAAGCAGCTAAGCAATGATAATCTATTCATCTCTAATATGGAGGCAATAATATATTAGAGAAAGTGTCTGGGAAAGTTACAATTATAGAGCTTGCAGAGCAGCTTCCACTGACCGACATGGATGCTGCCAGTTGGTTGCAAACAGCTCAGTAAAGCAGAACAACAGATGTCAGGAAGTGAAGAGATCTAATTTCCAAAATTGTACAGTGTTTCAGTGACCTTGAGCAAGTCACTTTACCTTTGGACTTTACCTCCTGAGTTTGTTAAAGGCAGGGTCTGGATGAATAAAATTCAAGCCCCTGGAAACAGCCTATGACGCCCTGTATGACCTGTCTCCCACTTGTCTCTCTCCTCATCTTGCTCCTCCCTCCACCTTGTCTACTAAGCTCCAGCCACATTTTCTCTCCTCCCTGGTTTGACAAGCCTGCACTGGGCTTCTGTGCTTGCTCTTGGAATTCTACAGGCATCATCTTCCCCTCAAGATGATGCGGATTCCTTTTTGACAGTCAGATTTCAGCTCAGACAGGTTTTCCCCAACTCTCTGAGCTAAAAGAGTCCTCCTCAGATACTGCTCACACCTTGTTTCATTATATTCGTATTTCAACACTTTCTGAGATCTCCCTTATTTGTATGTATTTTCTCAGTCTCTTTCCACTGAAAGGAAAGATTTTCATCCATTTTGTTCAATGCAACAGCCCCTATATGGAGGTCAAAGTCTGGCACATAGAATAAGCTAAGTAAAAGTAAAGAAGCCAAGCAAATAGTAATAAAAATAATAATGAGTGCTTGTATGGGTCTCTACATTTTTGGAAAAATTGACCAAGTTTAAGATTCAGTCTCTACTATCTTGTAAGTTAAGACACAATTATTGATGAAATACAATAATTTTTGTAGTAAGATAATCAAATCAATAATTTTGTGGGGTTTGAGTAAAGGAAAAGGAAGAAACACTATGTTGGATATCATTATAATTTATAAGGTTGTATGTGATAAGAAACATCAATGGCAAAAAAGCATATAGATGACTTAGAACCAAGAAAATTTCATTAATACCTTTTGTGGTTTGGATGTGGTTTGATTGGTCCCACTAAGTCTCATGTTGAAATTTAATTACCCATGTTGGAGGTGGGGCATGGTGAGAAGTGTTTGGGTTATGGGGACCGATTCCTTATGGATGGCTTCCTGCCATTCTCACAGGAATGAGTGAGTTCTCACACTTAGTTTCCATGAGAACTAATTGTGGAAAAGAATCTGGCACCTCCCTTTTCTCTCTTTTTTCCCTCTCTCTGGCCTCCTCTTTCACCATGTGATCTGCACATGCCTGCTCCCATTTACTTTCCACCATGAGTGAAAGCAGGCTGAGGCCCTCACCAAAAGCAAATGCTGGCACCATGCTTATTATACAGCCTGTGGAATCATGAGCCAAACAAACCTCTTTTTAAAAAATAAGTTAACCAACCTCGGGTACTCCTTTATAGTAACACAACCGAAGACAATACTCATTTAAGAAACGGAGGAGAAACTTCCCAATGGTCTGAAGCTGGCCAATGGTAGAAGATAGCTTTCAAACTGCTTTTTCTTGTGATGATTTTTGTATCCCAGGTTTAACACTCACAGCTAGCATAATCTCTGTTACCTGTTTTTTCATGGTTCTGAGGACAAAGGCGATATAGCTCAAAACTGACTTTTTCCTGCATCTTGAAAATTCTTGGAATTCTTCAAACATTCTTCCTCATCCCCACTTCTACATCTCCCAGTTTTTAGACAATGACTGAGAATTAAAAAAGAGGACCATGAGCTTCAACTGACCTTGAAGGGTTTAGCTCGAAGAGATTTAAAAAAAAAATGAACTGAAATGAATTACAAAGAAAGATCGAGGCTTGGTTCACCAAGTTGAAAGTAGGAGGCTGGACTAGATGCCTCTCAAGGTCGTGTTTAATCCCAGCATTTGGTTTTGATTGAGCAGAAGAGTGAACATGCTCAGGCACACTAAGACTCACATACCCCAGTGCGTAGATAGCCTGTGAAATTGATTAAACAGCTAGGTTCTAAAAAACAAGCTATGAGAGATAGTCTTCCTTCAATAGAACTTAAAAAAAGAACAATATGTTTCTTTTCAGCAAGTCTGGGAGGGGAGGTTATTAGAGGATTGGGAATGAAGTCCATCTCCAGAGACCATCTGATCCAGACTGGTTTCTTTAGACACACAAAAATATAATATTATTATTCCCATTTAACCCATGAGGTAATAGTGACCTACTTGTTAAAGAGGATGATGCACAGAGAGATCTTAGAACAGTTACTGGTAAACTGTAAGTATGAAAATATTTTGGTTAACGTCATAATTGTGATTATGTTCTAGTTGACAAATATTTAAGTAAACACTTTAGAATGTGTAAAGACACAAGAAGAAGACAAAGAAAAATTCGTCACTGCCAGGGAGCTTGCACTCCAGTAGGAAGAGGGATTACATCCATAGGTGTTAAAAGGGACTCTGCGGGGATTACCAGTGAAGGAAAGACAGAGTCTGTGTCCTCAGTATAACTATTGCACTTAAGTTCTTATGAGGCAGATCTGAATAAAGACTAATTAGAGGATTAAAATAAAAAATGAAGAACGAATTATCTAAGGAAGTATGTGATATTGTGAGGTGAGAATGATTATTTGTAATCTTTAAGTTTTTAATCCCGTGCCTTTGGGAGGCTGAGGTGAGTGGATTGCCTGAGCCTGTGGGTTCGAGACCCGCCTGGGCAGCGATACCTCATCTCTACAATAAATCAAAAAATCAGCCAGGCGTGGTAGCGCATGCCTGTAATTCCGGCTACTCGGAAGGCTGAGGCGGAAGGATCGCCAGAGCCAGCAGGTCGAGGCTGTGGTGGCCGGGAGCGGCCACTGCACTCCAGTCTGGGCAACCGAGTGAGACTCCAACTCAAAAAAAAAAAAGTTTCTAGAAAGGTATCAAATATTCATGTTTTCCCTACCACTTGAGACTCTGAGAACTCCAGGGTGGATGGTTCAGGAGAGCTGTCTATCTGACATACCACATTAATCTGTATTTTCTGCAGCCCTAAAGAGTAGAGTTTTTAAAATTCAGAAGTTGTGTTCCCTGGCTTCTTTGAGAATGAGTATTTAAAAGGACGATACTGCAAGTGAGGGAGAATGACTGAGGCTACTGACTCAGTGGGGCAAAAGGACAAGGTGGCACACAACTCAGGTACAGGACAGCATCCCAATGTTTCTTATGCAACCCCTGTTCTTCAGATTGTGACAACAATCCTGATTTGATTGAAATATTTAGCTCAATTAAACAAGGACACAAGAACCTTTTCTGATAGTTCTCCAGGTAACTAAACAGATATGAGAGCACTTTCTTGTTCTTCTATTATATCAGCACTGGATTGGGAATTAGGAGATCCAGGATCCAGCCCCAGCTCGCTATGCTTTCTGCAGCCTTCAGCAACACTCTGCACCACCCCCATAAAATTCAGTGGGACTGGCTGCTCCCTGGTGCCCTTCCACCTCTAAAATCCCAGGCTTGGTAGAGAAAATCAGACACTAGGGGGATTCTCTTCGGGCTCCTCTTATTTCCTTCCCTCTCTGAGCATTTTGTTGGATCTTGGAGGAAGAGTTGGCACTGGAGGCATTTGCTGTTGGATCGAAGCCTCGTAAAACCAGCTTCGGCAAAATGAAAACATTATATACCTAGTGTGTGCATTCATTCTCAAGCTGGTCTCCCTGTACTCATTATCCCAGTCCATCTATTATCTTCTTCACCTCCATCTACTTGTCCCAAATCTCCATCTTAATTTGGTTGAGCAACTTATTTCTTTAATTTCCCTCTAGCTAAAGGCTCCTAAGAAGAAAGTGCTGGCAGAAGAGCTGAAGGAATTTAAGGAAACTGAATGTTCTGTCTCCTTTATGTATTCTTTATGCTCTTGCACCTTTTATGGGGTTGGAAGCCTTGCACTGATAGTAATGAGTTATTCAGGGCATGCAGTGTTACTGGGCTTGAATGTAATATAAATGGAATTATTTGCCGTTGAAATGCCCAGTCCAATCTCTTAGCAAATTGCAATTCCTGAAACTAGGTCCCTTTGGAGGGTGCTTAAATAAATATATACCTTGTTTGAGAGATTTGCAGCAATTCAAGAAAAATATTGGGTTCTTTCTAATATGAAAATAGATTGACTTTGCTCTATGTATCATAAAATTTAATTAGCAATCATTTATCAGAACTTGCTAATTGCTAAATTATTCATTGTTTGACAGGTTAGGTTGAATCAGTGAGATACTTCTCAAAAAATTGCAGACTATTTGCCACTTCAGTACACATGTGCGTGTGAGTGAGTGTGAGTGTGTGTGTGTGTGTGTGTGTGTGTGTGTATTTATGGGTGAAAATTAAGTAGGATTTTATGTTTTGTCTGGTTAGGTAAATAAATATTTGTTAACTAAGCTTTCTTCTATGTTCAGAACTGTGCCAAAACTAATGTCTAAGAGATTATAAATTGGTATGCTACTCTCAAGACAGTTTATAAATCTAACCAAGGAGTTACAAACATGATCATCCCTTACAAACATGCACTTACAAATATGGTCATCCCTTGATACCTGCTGGGGATTATTTCCAAGCCCCCTGCACCCTTGCAGATAACAAAATCCATGAATTCTTGGGTTCCTGACAAAAGATCAGCATAATATTTGCATATAACCTACCCATATCTTCCCATATACTTTAATAATCTCCAGATTACTTGCAATATCTAACACAAAGCAAATGCTATATAAATAGCTATTGTATTGTTTTCAAAATTTACATTTTTTTTTTTTTTTGAGTTGGAGTCTCACTCTATCGCCCAGACTGGAGTGCAGTGGCCACTTCTGGCCACTGCAGTCTCGACCTGCTGGGCTCCAGTGATCCTTCCGCTTCAGCCTTCCAAGTAGCCGGAATTACAGGCACATGCTACCATGCCCAGCTGATTTTTTTGATTTATTGTAGAGATGAGGTCTTGCTGCCCAGGCGGGTCGCGAACCCGCGGGCTCAGGCAATCCACTCACCTCAGCCTCCCAAAGGCGCAGGATTACAGGCTGAGCCACCGAGCCTGGCAATTTACATTATTTTTTATCACTGTATTGTTTTTGAATATTTGTGATCAATAGTTAGTTGAATCCATGGATGTGCAACCCAGGGATAAAAAAATGCCAACTATAGATGAAAAGTGTGAGGCTATATGAAGTCAGGATCATATGCTCAGGTACTAATTGTGCAGCTGTTTAATAAAAGAAGTTACCAACATGGGATGGAGAAGGTAGGCTTTCTTCAATTTTAATAAAATGCTATGGAAGTTGCCCAATTCTCCCTTTTAAAAGACCACGAGGAAAAAATTCCTTTCAGAGTTCAGACCTAGGAAGCAACATGCCTCTCCTGAGAACTGTAATCCCAGGCAAAGCATGACACTGGTATTTCATAAAACCTAAAAGAAGGTTTATTGAGGCTGGAGTCCAAACACAAGCTGGGGAGTAATTTAGGGGCTTAGAGGTGGGATTCTGTAAAGATAATAGTGCCTATGTTATCATAATACTATAAGAAAAGGATTTGCAGTAGTGGAAAACTGCCAGGGGTGGGGGGAGAGGGGATACTTCATCAATAAGGTTTGATCTCAAACCAGGTGGAGTGGGGACCGAAGTGAGGCCCAAACTTTACCTGTACAATGACCATTTGTATACCTGACCCTGAATTGTACCCCACATCTTTAAAATAAAAATTAAAAAACAGAAAGTACTCTGATTTCAGAATCAAGAGAATTGGGTTCTTATGCCTGCCTCACAAGCAACTCCCTCAACAAGTCAGTAAATCTCCTTTAAGTCATATTAAAAACTTAAAAATATGATGAAATAATATTTGAAGTTGGGAAGGAAAGGTTGTTTGAAGTTTGTCATAGAGGATGCCATATCACTGGATATTAGGGAAAGGAAACTCTCTCTCTCTCTCTCTCTCTCTCTCACACACACACACACACACACACACACACACACACACACACCAGAATAAGGAACTTATTCTCCTCCACACTTTGGCTCAGGGCTATCCCTGAAGCATATCAACTTATTTTCTAGTACCATCACATGTTTTGGAGATAAATCCTTTGCATCCCCTTAGCCTGCCATCTGTGTAGAGGGGAGTCTTCATTTCCCAGAACAGCCCTTCTGTTACCAAAGAAACAGGGAGTAGGACAGGAGTAGCTCCCCTACTTTGTGCTCCCACTGAGTTGGGAACTTTATAACAGTCCATGAGTTATGATATACCCCTATTCTGCAAATATAGAAAACAAGACTCAAAAACATTCAGAAGCTTGCCCAAAGTCAAACAAGTGCAAAAGCAGCTATGGAATCCAAGTCTTTACATGTTTGTATTGGGGGTGCATGTAGTGAAAAGAAAGCACCAGACTGGGAATCAGGAAGCCTGGGCTCTGTCCCTTGTGTTGTCGCTGTGTCGTTAGATGATTTTAGGCAAATCTCTTTTCTGTTTTGAGTCTCAGTTCTCCACTGAAGACATTGGGTCAAATGTTCCCTGAGTTGAATGAAAAAGATGTCTTGCTATATAGCTTTTCAGGGAAAATGTCCACATCTTTTTTTTTTTTTTTTTTTTTTTTTTTGACTTGGAGTTTCACTGTTGCCCAGACTGGAGTGCAGTGGCAGCTCCCGGCCACCACAGCCTCGACCTGCTGGGCTCCGGCAATCCTCCCGCCTCAGCCTTCCAAGTAGCTGGAACTACAGGCACACGCTACCATGCCCGGCTGTTTTTTTTTTTTATTGTAGAGATGAGGTCTCACCTGCCCAGGCAGGTCTCAAACCCATGGGCTCAGGCAATCCATTCACCTCAGCCTCCTAAAGGCACGGGATTACAGGCTGAGTCACCGAGCCCGGCTAAATGTCCACATCTTAACAGATTTGTAGAGGGATCCACGATTCTCCAAAATGTTAAGCACTCATTTAGTAATGCTAAGCAATAGAATATAACTGCCAACACTTGTGAAGTCACTGTGTTCAGCATTGTGTTAAGCATTTTACATATTTAACTCTTTTTTCTACATTTTATTTTAAAGATGTGGGGTACACTTTAGGATTAGGTACATAAGTGGTCATTGTGCAGGTAAAGTTTGGGCTTCCCATTTACTCTTTTAATTCTCTTGTCACTATGAGGCAGGTGCTCTTTTATCTTTATTTTAGAGGTGAGGAAACAAAAGCATAGAGAAGTTAAGAAACTTTCCTAAGGGCACACATGAGTAGGTGGTAGAAGCCAGATCCAAACCACAGAAATCTGGCTTCAGAGCCCACATTTTAACCATGACACTCTTCTTACTTACTATAGACAGCTAGAAGAGGACTGTCATCCCAATATTACAGCTTAGGCTCAAGAGGCTGAAGCAGTTCAGAGATCATCTGGTTCATTGGCTTCCAAACCTTCCATTGCACCCTACTCTCTTACTACCCACAGTGCCATGTGTCCTTCACAGTATGCTAGCACATAAAACAGAAGAAAACTTCTCTGAGAAGAGAGAACAGGAGTGTATGTTGTGTATCTAAGTGTATGTGCAAGTGTGTGCATGTGTGCAAGATGTAGGGGTATGTGGGATGTGTCTCAGTCCTCTACCCCTTTGCCCACCATGGTGGCGCTAAATCATCTCTTCCAAACATCACAGCTCCAGAGAACATATGTGAAAACACTAATCTAGTACTGCCCTGTCTTACAAGGGATAACATGAGGCACAGAGAGAAGATAGCAAGATACACACAAGGCTTCAGAGATAGAGCTGGATGTGGGGCTGGGGCTCCTGACCCTGGGGATCTTTTCTATTTGTGTCTGAGCTCCTTACTGTTACCAGATCACTGCCCATTTATGTCCAAAGGACTCATCAGTTGAGAACAGACATACTCACATACATGCCTTCTAAGCCTTTCCCTGGGCTGCCTGGATGCTTAAACACTTCTAACCATGAATTGGCAGAGGACAGATACCAAGAGGCTTTCTGGGGGGTAAGGCAAATGGAACAAAATTTGGGGGTGGTTTGGAAATGTTAGAAATGTCAATGTCATATCAATATTAATGACAGGAAAATATTTAGCTCCGTTTGGTGGAATTGGGGTGAGGGTGAGAGGATTGATCACCTAGAAAACTCTTACAATCCACAAGTCAAATCACACTATTAGTCTACTTTGAGTGGGGCAGCCTGGGGTGAAGGAGAAAGGTAGTAGCTGTCACCCTGCCAGTCCCCAGAATCTGGCGAGGCTCATTCTTCCAGACAGAACATGTCTGGGTTGTCAGATCCACTTACAAGCCATGACTTTGCTGACCTGCGTCATCTACTTTCTCTTTCAAGACTACTGTCATGTTCCTTTGCTGTGTCAGCAGTTGTCAGCTACACCTGGTTAAGTGTACCTACAAATAAGCATTCAGGTAGCTGTGGCCTCATTTAATCAGGGAGGGGAGCCCTGTGGGGCAGGGTGGGATCAGCAACCACAATGCTTCCTGGCAAATCTCAGAGATGCTGGAGGACTTGGTGGAGTTTCTCTGCACAGTCAATTGAGGGCACCCTCACAAGACCGCAGTGAGAAAGGGAAGCTGCATGTTCTCATCCTGCCTACTCTCTCCTTTCACACTCAGGGCCCTCATAGGACTGCAGATGATCAAATATGCA
Organism: Carlito syrichta; assembly: GCF_000164805.1. Classification (NCBI taxonomy): domain Eukaryota; kingdom Metazoa; phylum Chordata; class Mammalia; order Primates; family Tarsiidae; genus Carlito; species Carlito syrichta. The sequence continues at coordinate 807,584 of NW_007253531.1, forward strand.
TTTTCAGTGAGCACCTATGGGGTGCCGGGCACCAAGTTAGGTGCTGGGAGAAAATTGAGATGGAATCAGTCCTCACGAAGCTTCCAGCATAAATGGAGATGCAAACTTAAACCAAATGACCATAGTGGCTATAACTAGAGATGATAATAAACTACATAAAGAAAACATAAATAGTTAAATCATATAAACAGGGAGCTTGATTGAATCTGGGAAACGGGACGGGGAGACTTCTTGTGGCAGTAATGTAACAGATCTGAGCTCTGAAGGGTAGATGAAATGACTAGAAGGAGAGGTGAGGAGAGCATCTGGGTGGAGGGGCCAGCAAGTGTAAAAGTGCTGAGGCTAGATAGACCACTTCATGGTATTTACCATGAAATAGAAACATGACAAACACACACACACACATGCACACACTCAAATCCTACTTATTCATCACTTTTCATACCGTGAACACTTTACATTTTCTCATTTTCCTTTTCTTAAGGTGTTGGAGAGGCAGACACAGATGAGGAATAGAAATAAGTGAAGTAAGAGGTTAAGTTGGAACATAATGGAGACATAAGAAAGGACCATAGCAGCCTGGAAGGTCAGCCAGCCAAGGAAAGCTTCCTGGAGGAGATAACCCTCATTTAGAGTAAGATTTTCTAGTCAAAGTGAGAGAGGGGTAAGATGACAATCTTAGGAAGAAGGCACAACTTAAGTGAAAGCTTAGAGGTAGAAAACAGCCTAGCGCCTTCATAGTCAACTACCAGAGTTACTGGACATTAGTCAGTAAATCCTTGTATGACATCTTTGCACACATTTATTCTTTTCAAACATATTTATCGAGCCTCTGTTATATACCAGACCCTAGGGCTATGATACTGCACAAAATCAGACTTGGCCCACGGCCTTGGAACCAGGACTCACAAAAAACAAGTACTCAGTTCGGTGAGAAGGACCACACAATAATCAAACAAATGGGATTTGAAGAGATGATTGGAAGGAGTAACTAGAAGCCACACTTTGTAGCCCCTATTGAAAATGTTGGTACTCACTCTCAAAGCAGTGAGAAGGTTTTAAGCAGAATTTTAAATATGTTCAGATTTGCATTTTGAAAAGATGGTTCTGGTTGATGTAGAAGGAGGACATCTATTCTCTGATTAGACACCCTCCCTCTGCCCCCAACTGATCTCTGTCATGTCAATGGAAGGGAACCAGGGAGTGCACTCTGCAGCATCATCGACCCATGCAGAAATCCCAGTAGCTTCCTCTAGCTCTCTTAATACTTGCAGCCATCTCGGGTCGCTAACAACGATGCCTTCTCCACTGCCTCTGAGGCCAACTGTAATGTCTTGGCAACAATTCTATTAATATCAGAGCTAGGAATGAGCCGATGGAAAGCTGCTCATCCATGTAATGAGGTTTCAGTTATATTTTAGAAATGTGTCAGATAATTTGGTAAGAGACAGCAGAGTTTTTCCGTTTGTCAAGAGACGGGGGAGGTGGAACTGAAGCTCCTGGGCTTCAACAGCAGTGTGAAACATGTCCTCTGTACATGAGATGCTCAAGGCAGAATAAACAAATGTGAAGGGACAGTGGCAGTCAGAGGAGCCCAAGACACCTATGGGTGGCAGAAGGGAAAGCAGACACATATATCATAGTTATCACTGAATAATGATCAAGTACTTACAGTGGATCAAGCATCACCTACATCAGTGGTCCCGAACCTTTTTGCCATCAGGGAGAGCCTTCATGGAAGACATTTTTTCTATGGATGGGGGAAGAAGATATGCAGTCAAACCTCCCTGCTAATATGTATTTGCATCTACTACTCAGCCCTAGCATCATCACCCTAGCTCCACCTCAGATCATCAGGCATTAGATTTTCATAAGTAGCATGCAACCTAGATCCCTCTCATATGCAGTTCACAATAGTGTTCATGTTTCTATGAGAATATAATGCCATCACTGATCTGACAGAAGATGGAGCTCAGGCAATAATACAAGTGTTGGGGAGCAGATGTAAATACAGATAAAACTTTACTTGCTTGCCTGCTGCTCACCTCCTGCTGTGCAACCTGGTCCCCAAAAGGCCACGGACTGGTATTAGTATATGGCCCAGGGGCTGGGGGCCCCTAACCTACACTATCTCATTTAAATACAGAGCAGGTATCAACCCACTAGATGTGGGGCTTGCAGAGGCATTCAAATTCATATCTTTCTAACTCCAAAGTCTGATTTTGCAATTACCATGACTTTTTTTGCTTCATTGCTGGACAAAAGAGGTCTTCATAGATGTATGTATTGGTATAAAATTGTGAAGTTTTTTTAATATAAGGAGGCAATATGTTCAAAGATAGTAAATAAGAGCATCTATTCCACCAAGCTCAGGCAAATCTCAATGCTGCATGGTCTATGTTCTCAACTTTGATGAGATCTGAGATAGTCTGGCCACTGCTTTAAGTGTGAGGCATGTAATGCCTTTTTAAGAGGAATATAGAATGCATAAAGAGTAAAACTGAATTGCATAGTAACAGAATTGGTGCTATTTCAACCACTTCAATGTTCACAATTACATAAGTCAGTGCTTTGCAAAATCTACTGTCCCATGGAATCACCGGGAGAGCTTTAATAAACTCTGGGGCTCAAGTCTTACCTCCCAGATGCTGATTTAATGAATTGCCTGAAGTGCTTTTCACACTTTAATGTCATGCAAATCACTTGGAGATCTGGGTAAATTGTAGATTCTGATTCCATGTATCTGGGTGGGGCTTGAGATTCTGCACTTTTAACTAGCTCCCAGGTGATGCCAGTCTGGGGATCTCACTTTGAGCAGCTCAAGGTTAGGGTGCAGCTAAAGTTGAGAACCACAGCTTTAAGGAGACAGTCTCAGTTTGGAGCTAATCTCTTTTTTTATTCTGTTACTTTGAGGGTTTAAAATTTGTTACTCAATTCTATAAATGAATGAGTTATATGTATACGTGGAACAAATCAAATGGTAAGCAGTGAAGGAAGTCCCCTCTCTCTGTTCCCAACCACCAGAACCCCCTTGCCTCTGCAGAATCAAATACTGTCATCCTTCTCCCATAGGTGTATATGTGTATTAAAAGGCCACAAGTGGCAGCATTGTGCTCAGCACTTTGCTTCTGTTCACTTACTGATATATCTTAAAGATTGTTTCGTAATTGTACATAAAGAGCTGTCTCATTCTTTTTTAAAAATTGTGGTAAAATATGCATAACATAAAATGTACCATTTTAACCATTTTTAAGTGTGCATTAAACACATTCACATTGTTATACAACCAACACCATCATCCATCTCCAGAACTTGTTCATCTTCCCAATCTGAAACTCGGTACCCACTGAATGGCGATAGTTTCTACTTTATCTATCTATCTGTCTGTCTATCTGTCTGTCTATCTGTCTGTCTATCTGTCTATCTGTCTATCTGTCTATCTGTCTGTCTGTCTATCTGTCTATCTATCTGTCTATCTATCTATCTATCTATCTATCTATCTATCTATCTATCTATCTATCTATCTATCTAATCTTCAAATCAGGGTCTCACTTTGCCACCCAGACTGGAGTGCAGTGGCACTATCAGGGCTTGACACAGCCTCAACATCCTGGGCTCAGGTCATTCTTCCACCTCAGCCTCCCAAGTCACTAGGACTACAGGTTCATGTTACCATTCCTGGCTAATTTTTTTATTTTTTAAATTTGTTTAGTAGAGATGAGTTCTCTCACTATGTTGCCTAGGCTGGTCTTAAACTCAAGCAATCCTCCCATCTCGGCTTCCCAAAGTGCTGGGATTATTGACATGAGCCAATGTATCTGGCTTTAACTATTCTTTTTTATTTTATTTTATTTTTGAGTTGGAGTCTCACTCTGTCGCCCAGACTGGAGTGCAGTGGCTGCTCCCGGCCACTGCAGTCTCGACCTGCTGGGCTCTGGTGATCCTTCCGCCTCAGCCTTCCGAGTAGCCGCAATTACAGGCGTGCACTACCACGCCTGGCTGATTCTTTGATTTATTGTAGAGATGAGGTCTCGCTGCCCAGGTGGGTCTCGAACCCGCCGGCTCAGGCAATTCACTCACCTCAGCCTCCCAAAGGCACGGGATTACAGGCTGAGCCACCAAGCCTGGCTTTAACTATTCTTTTAAAGAAAGCAAAAAATTGTTTCAGGGTCAGAGGTTTCAGCAATGCCTGGCTAGAATTTACACATGATGCTCTGTGTTCATTTTATTTAATTTTACAGTTATTCTCCATTTGTGATAAGAAATACTATGTTTTCACTTAAAACAGGTCATTTTTAAAGCAAACTTAAGTTCCACGGAAATGATAATATCTAGTAAGTATCAGTGAAGGTTGCACCTGACTGTGCCACCAGATGTGAAAGCTGCATAGGATGGACTGAAGCATGGGACTCTTCCCCTGCCTCTTTCTGAGCACCCAAGTGATCTTTATCTCCACTCAGTGAGCAGCAAAAATGGCTTCTCTTTTGGGCCTCATGGCAGTCTTTTTGAAGGTCTAGAGTCATTTTCAGACCACACTGCAGTCCTGTCCTCATCCTTAAGAGTATGGCAACCAAGAATAAAGGCCCAGACTTCCTATATAAGATTTTATGTCTTCTGATAGAGACTGGGAACCCAATTCCAGGCATTTTACAGCAGGTGACATTTTCATGTGGGTGGGTATGTGGACTGAGAAAAGTTAGAGAAGGACCAGAATTTGTTTTGTGGGAGCTTCATAACAGAAGGCAAGAGGTAGAGTCACTGACAGCCCAGTTGAAAGAGCTCAGGGTGCCCACCGACCTGGCATTGTAGTCTGGGCTTACCACCCATTGTGTGTGTATGTGTCCTCTAGTAAGTCATTTTTACTCTCCAAACATCAGGTTTTTTTTTTTTTTCCAATTTCAAAATGCTGAGGTGAAGATGTTATGAAGTTTATATATGGTAGTATAGGGAGGCATTTAGTACCACGCCTGGCACATTGCTATTATTCAATACATGGAAATCTTATAGTCATGGACTTTTCATTGAAAAATAACTAAAGAAAGAAGGAGGATGTGATTGAAAGTGGGGTCCAAGGACACTCAGATCATCACTGCCCTCTGTCACTACAGAGACCGACTAGGCAGAGAAACACTTTATTGAGATGTTGATAGAAATGTGTCTATGGAGATAAAAATTTCAATGATTCAACACTTTACTGTCTCTTTTACTATTATTTTTTTGCTCTTAAGCAAATTTTAAAAAAATCTGAAAAAAAAATCTGCAATAGACACATACTTTTCTTATAAGTTTACATACTGACTCAGTAAATACATGATTTGAACATCTCTATGTGCCTGAAACTGTTCTGGGTTCCAGGGTACAATGATAAACAAGATAAAGAAGACCCTTGCACTCATGAACTTATACTCTAGTGGGTCCCTCACAAGCTCCTAACTCCATGGTCCTTTCAACTTGCCCCACATATAACCCCTGCTTTTCTCTGAGTATTCTAGAAATGCAACAGCATGCGGTGACTCTTCTGTCACAAAAGAGGAAGAGGAAATAGATGGTTTTATTTTCAGAGGTGAGCACACGTATATGTTTGGAAGATCTTTCAATTATTAGGGAAAAAAAGATATGCATTTATCGATGAAGTGTCTTTCTGTGCCGGAGAGAGCTGTCGCAGCAGAAGGGATAATGAGCAGTGGCCAGGCACAGGGCTGGAGCTGCTCCTGTCATCGATTGGAAGGCTGGCAAATGAGGAGGAGCAGGGTGGCTTGACAGGGCTAGGAAAAATGTCCTCAGCACAAACTTCAAAATGAAACTGTGCCCACGAAGGGGAAAAAGAATTTAACATCAAATCATCACCCAGGATGTGACATTGATCCAGGGAATGGATTTTGATATCTAAAGTACTGGTTTCAAATCCCATCTCCACCATTTAATAAGTGCTTAACCTCGCCAACCTTGGTTTTCTAATCTTCAGAGTGATGATTGTAATATTTACCTCATTAGGGTGGAGGTTCAGTGACAAACTATACATGTAGGGGTCAGCACGATACTCAGGATATGGCAAAAATGTTGTCAAACAATGTGTGTAGAGCTGACTGAAATAAACATAGTATTATGTTATTGTGGAAAATAAATTATCTGCCCATGATGATATAGGCATTAAAGGGCATGATGTCCAAGCTCTAAATAGATTTTTCTGACTTCTCTTTCTTTACCTTCCTGATAACAACCCAATTGCATAAGCATGACTTACAAGTAACCACAAGGTCTTGATACACAGCCACAATGTAGACTACCTTTTTTGTCTGTGTTTTCAACTGTCAGAATTCACAAGCTAGACCTCGAGCCAAGATGTCAATTACTTGAATTATCTCACAGTATTGAAAATATGCTTTATGATCTGTTATCAAATCTGGCTTGCTGTTAAACTAGGCTGAAAAGAGAACAAGGAAGAAAAGAGAAATTGAAAATATGCAACAGGGTTTTTATGCAGAAGCCTGAGGATGTGTCTGAGAGTGCCTTGGAGAGACAAGAACTCTGCCCTCATGCTTACTTCTTAGGATATCCCTGTGATAAAATGGTCCTCTGGGAAAGACAAACTGAGTAGTTAAGGAGCTCAGCTATATCTGGATAATATGAGGCAAAGAAAAAATAAACAGGCTCCACCGGCTGGGCCAGAGTAGGCAGGACTCAGGAAAACAGGCGAGGCAAGTTTGTTCCCATTTCTTTTGGGGTAGAAAGGGGCAGTAAGACAGGTTTTTCCAAGGCTAATCTGAAATCAGTTATCATGGAGTCGTCTCTGTGAGAGTGATTCAGGCAAAAGGAGTTTGGAGCAGTTGAGCACAAAGGTGAAAATTTTGTGTTTAGTCACACAGGCTTGGGTTGAGGCCCTGGTGTTGCCACCTTCGGCTGGGTGACCTTGGTCAGGATTGTGTGCTCCTTGAACTTCAGCTTCCTTTCCCTCAAAATAGGGAGAATGATACTAGAACCTACTTTAGAGTGCTGTTGTGTTAGAATTACATGAACTAATTAAGTAAATTCTCACATAGGAAGTACTCAATAAAAGAAACCTGCTATTAATTATTAATTACTATTATTATTTAAGAAGTATGTGCAAGATAGAGAAGACTCTTGCACTTTGATGCAGATGGCAGAAGGATGACAGCTTTCTCATGATGCATTTATTAGGTGCTGGGATTATGGAAGAAGCAAGAGCCCACCCAGGCAGGGAATGAGTCAGTAAAATAACTCCAATATCCAACTGGTTGTCAAGACTAAAGAGCACAAGAATTGGTGGCTGTCTTTGATTAGCTCAGCACTGACCTTGGGACGATTTCTTCTTTTTATTTATCCAAACATTGGTGCTAATTCAAGAGATTTTATTTCAGCAGAATTTAAGCCAGTATAAGACTATGTTATCACAGAGTTGAAAGAAGCCCCCTACATGGCCAGATTCAGAGCTCTTTCTTGGGAAACAAGTAGCTCTATTGATAGCTTTTAATAAGTAAACTTATCACCTCAAGGCTAGAGTGGTTGCCTGCCCACAGATAGAATCCTGAACAGGAGAGAAAGTTCTGGAAGGAGTAGTGAAAGCCTAGAGACACAACTGAAGTCATTTGCAACAAGACACATCACTCACTAGCCTAAAGACAGGAGGCCAAGTAGGCCTACAGGTACGTGAGTGCATGGATAGAAAGCAGGTTTGGTCTTGAGTGCAAACTCCTGTCAAACTGAATTCCCGAGGAATTTGTGTTTTCTTGAGAGTTTATTGAAATAAGACATTGAAGAAGAAAGGCTCTGGATTATGACAGAAGTTCAAATCCTGATTCTCGACATAAGACCTGACTGTTCATCAATTTCTACACTTTTAAGATGGGATGATAAGTCCTATCTCATAAAAGGGTTGAGAGAAAAGTAGCAGCAGCAAAAAACCTTTGAGAGTTCATTACTTACTGGGCACTATTTACACACTTTATATGTATTCATTTATATAACACTCACAATCCCAGGGGGTAGTGGTTTGGAAACTTGTCCAATGTCACACAGTTAGCAACTGACAGTGCTAATCACAGTAAGCTATGAAGTCACCTCTTTAGACACAACAATGAATTTTCTCTTGCACATTAGATAATATGAGAAAATTGTTCTATCAGTAGTGAATAGGAAGTAGTTAATAAATGTTGACTATCATTATTATGTGATTAGTCCCTGACATAGCATACAGTAGCTGCAAATTCTCCCCAAAATTTAAAGAATTTAAAATTCTTTGATTTCAGCCTTGTAAACAATGCGTGTTCTAGGTTAGAGATGATTTTCATGTTCTCTTATGGCAAGATGCACTACTTTGTTTTCTTTATGAAGATATCTGTCATTTTCTTTAAAAGTCACAAAAATACCCTTGGGGGGAAAAAGGAGTCCCTTTAGAACATTTAGAATATTTTAGAACAAGACATGTGGACATGATGAAGTAAACAGCACAGTTTTCTGAGGATCTTCGCAAGTGTCATCTCATTGGATGAAATCTTAGGAAGAGGACAGGCCTAGTAATGTCAAATGACTTATACAGAAGGATTTTTCAAGTAGTATAGCTGAGTACAAGGCAGTGCACCTTCTGGATGAGAACACCTGTTCTTAAATCAACCCATGTGCATTTAAATCTGACTTCTGTCATTTACTACCTGGTGACCTCCTGTTCTCTAAATCTCACATTTCTGATTTCCAAAAATACAGACAGTAGGCATGATAGTAGGCCTTGGGTAATCCAAATGAGTTTCTGCAAGGAAAGCTCTCAGAACTTAATAAGCTCTCAATCAAAGTTCATCCAATATTGCTTTTTGCACAGATTTGGGAAATAATTCCTGAGAAACATGGGCAGGATTCAAGCCCAGGTCTCCACACACGGAATGTAATTCTCTTTCCATGTTACAACATTGCTTGTGGGTCCCCTTTCCCCTCAGAAAATCATCAGGACTCTGACTTGGTTCCTGATTCAAAATTTTACTTTCTTTCAAAAAATACATTTTAAAATCTTCAAATCAAGAATAGCACAAGGGAATAGAACAAGATAACGAGTGACTTAAAAACAAGATCACAGAGCCAACCTGAGGATCAGATATAAAATCAGATAGCTCTTAAATCAAACAGGGATGGGGCCAGGTCTGATGCCAGGAACACTTAACACCCATTACAATGAAGAAGACATAAGTGCAATAAGGGACCCATAAAAACCACCAGCATGTGAAATACTGCCAAACGCTGTGTGGTTGCCAAGGAGGAAGCATTACCAGGCTGGATTTTAATGCTCCTCTCTGCAAAGCAAATAGGCTGGGTGTTAATTAAAGTGTGTAAGTCTATTCTTGATGTAGCCGCCTGAAAAAAATAATTCTGTATATAAGTCTCTTCCTCTGATAGATTTCTTGTGGAATTATAGATTTTCTGCAAGTGAAATTCTCCAAAACAAACACACCTTCCTGTGTATCCTCTGCTTCCCATTGCTTGTGGGGCTGGGTGCTTTGGAGCAAGAGACACATTATGCTAGTTTCAATATCACTGTCATACTCAATGCTTTGCAAAGGATTCACATTACACATGTATCTCACACCAACATCTTGTGCTGGGTATATAGGGCCACAGTTACTATTCCATTTTATAGAGGAGAAACATGAGAAATGGAGGCACTAAGGGACTTGCCCACAATTGCAGAGAGCAGCAGAGCCCACAAAAACACTTTGGATTCCCTGATCTCAAATATGGGTCTCTTTCCATCCTAAAAATGAATGACACCCCAAAATAGCAAAAAATAAGTGAGCAGAGCCTGGTGGGAATTTAAGTGGGTGGCTTGTTAGAGCAGGGTTGAAGGGTACACTCTCAGATTTCTGAAATTGTGTTGGCATGACAAGTACTCCAGGCATCACTAAGATCAATACCACATCTGGTGTCTAGGAGGGCAAGCTGGGATGAGTCGCGGACGCTGTTGTTATCCAGGCTGGTCATCTGAGCCAGTCTTACCATTCCTAGCTATTTCTCAGGGAACTAAATCCATACCACCTAGTCTTTTTCCTTATGTTACTCCAAGAATGAAATCAATTGCCCAGTGAGTACTTGAAAATTCAGGTGCTCTTTATTTCAGTTTTTAGACCCAGATGTTTACCTTCTTGTGGCATACTGAGTAGAGGTCTTGAATGAGAGGGAGGTAAACTGGTGGTTGTGATATATTCTGTCTCTTCCCATCACTTGTTTTCTCAACACACACTGACTGAGCTCCTGGGAACTCAGTAGTGTTCAGGAGGTAGAAGATATGGAAAGTCTCTACCCTCATGGGACTTATGTGCTAGTTGGGGAGATAAAACAAACAAGAAGAAAGAATTTTAGATTGCACTAAGCATTATGAAAATAACACAGCGAGGAAGAATAATGAGTAGTATTTTAGTTGCTGTGGTCTAGGAAGCCCTCTATGAAAAGACAGGCTTTGAGCTGAAACCTGATTAAAAATAGGGAACAGGCCAGGTATGGTGGCTTATGCTTGTAATCCCAGCACTTTGGGAGGCTCAGGGAGGATTGCTTGAGTCTAGGACTTCAAGACCAGCCTGAGCAACATAGTGAGACCTCGTCTCTAGGAAAAAATAAAAAAGTAAGCCAGGTGTGGTGGCATGCACCCGTAGTCCCACCTATTACTCAGAAGGCTGAGGCAGAAGAATTGCCTGAACCTAGGAGGTCGTGGCTACTGTGAGCCATGATTATGCCACTGTACTTCAGCTTGAGTGGCAGTGTGAGACTCTGATTAAAAAAAAAAAGGGGAGCCAATTTTGGGAAAAGCCAAGGAAAGTGTCCCAGGCAGAGGGAAGAATGAGTGCACAGGTCCTGAAGAGGAAAAGGACAGAGCTGCTGGTTCATCGTGAGCTAGGAGAGTTGGAATTAGATGGGGGTGGGGGAGCATGAGGGTCAATCTTGGAGTCTTAAGGAGTCTGGTGAACTGTGCTTTGAAAGTAGGATTTAATTCCAAGTGACCCCTATGCACTGACCCTGTGTCTGGTTATCCTTTCTCAAACAATTTACCTCTCCTCTTCCATTGCCAGTTCCAGAACTTCAAGGTTTCGCTTTGCTCCTCAGCTGTATTGTCTCTGTATTCTTAATAGTATGGTCACATGGATTACACATTGCTGCAGTGGGTTCTTAAAGGTCTCTAAGTCCACAAGAAGAGGCCATTGAGGTCTGAGAATTAGAGCTCAAGCTTTGAAATTAGTTTGTAAACATGACTGCCAGGATGTAAGTTGTCACCTCTGTTCATCCTGGAGAAAGGTTCTTCACAAACCTGAGTTGTTCCTTACCAGTTATGTACACTCTGAATCTGGAAGACCCTCAGCGAGATATGGACTTATGGATATAAGTCAAGTGCTTGGGCTCTGGGATTAGTAAACCTTGGTTGGTTCGGTTAACCTCCCTGAGTTTTACCATCCTCATCAGTAATCATGGATATTAGCACCACCTGTTTCATGGGCTTGTGACACTATGTAAAGTGCTTCCCAGTCAAGTTTTGCAAATTATAAGATTCTAATAAGCTCTCACCATTACTATCTGTATTAGGCACCATCGTAAGAGCCCCAACTCTCACTCTCTTCCCCACACATTTACTTCACTCTCTTCCCCACACATTTACTTCTTTCAAGATCCTGCATAATGGCTTTGTAAGCATTTGAAAAGAGGCCTTGAAATAGTATAAGTAATACCTGGTGCCTATATACTACAGTCTTTTTTTTTTTTTTTTTTTTTTTTACAGGCAACTCGTTCTAAGCAGTAAATAGCAAAGGCAGAGGTTACCTGCATGGGCAGCCTGTTCATCAGTGTGTGGAAGGAGCCAGAACCACAGAAAGCGTTCACCACTGTCATCTGCAATAACCCTCTCAGCCCAGTCAACTGCATGCCCTGGCCCTGCAGGCTTGAGTCATGAGCTTCCCAAATAGACCGAGGATTGAGGTGCCCTGGGAGACTGGAACCTCTGGTGGCTGGGGTTGAACACAACTGCAGCTCTAGGACCCAGGGTACTGAGGATGGGGGCAGCCTTAGAGGCTCCATTTGAAAGAGCATCCCTGCCCCAAGTCAGCAAGTGGTAGAGAGAGAACTGAGACATATCCAGTCTTAGGATCTAGCATGGCACTTACCTCCTCCCTCCTGGGTGCAGGCTCCGCAGCTAGGACAGGGGGAGTGGCACTCCTTGGGTGTTTTTACTCTGCTAGAGCACTGGGGAGGAAGGCTGGGCTGCTATTACCGCCCCCAGGTATCCCATCAAAGGGGAGTGACAGCTAGAGAGCCTCCTCCTTATCCCTGTCTAGAGCAGGCAGCCCCAAACCCTAATAGAAGCCCAGCCTTCTGTGTTACGTGCCTGAACACAATTCCTCCACCCAGATTGCCTCCTCTCTTGGCCTGTTGTAGAAACCTGCTTATCCCCGCCCTCCTTATCCATTCTAAGCTCTGATTCCAAGCTCTATTTCTCCACCCTCCTCCCGCTCCTCCCTCTCTTCCTTCTTGGCACCTGGCAGGACTAGCTTAACCAGCTCAGGCACCCCAAAGAGGCTGCCTTTTTGCTGCTGTTAGCTGGTGGGTGGTTGGACCCATTCCCCACCAGCCAAGCTCTAGCCCCTAAAATTTGTCTTGAGAGAGTACCTGGGTTAGTTAGAGTCAGAGCTTGGGACTATGGCCCAGTTCTGGGGAAATAGAGAGCATCTGTTTTCTGGTGCCTGATTTAAAAACTATAGGAATATGAAGATCAAGTGTCAGGAGATAGTGGTCTCTGCCCAGCTGCTACTATGGAATGACTTCAATCCAGGTCAAAGAGGCTCTGTTTCTAGGGTCAGGAATTTGACCATATTGCACCCTTACCTCAGGACTCCCAGCTTTTCTCAGGACAGATGCAGTAATTACTTTTATTCTCAGCAGAGAAAACTTGAACAACAGATCAAAATCTTCCCACCAGGCCAAAAGGAGTCTTCATTTTTTCCCTCTGTGTGGTATTAGGGAAACCAGCAAGAAAAGTTTAGCAGTGCACCCCATGTCTACTATTAAAAAGCAATTAGTAACCCCAATTAATGACTGTTCCACTGAATTTACAGGTGATCTTAAAAATAAGTTAAATTACCTTTGAAAAAGTACAATCATTGCTCAGGTTCCAAATCTAAGCATCTAGAACTTTATTTCCCTACCCTGGCAAGCTAGTATTATTTTCTTCCAGATCAAAGATTGTCAGATTTTAGGATTCATATGAATTATTTGGGGTATTAAAATGCAGATTTCTGCATGCAAGGGTCAGATTCCATGAGTACCCAGGTATCTATGTTTTAAAAAATTCCCCTAGGTGATTCTGATTTGGATGGTCGTAAGCCTCTACTTGAAGGAATACTGGTCCAGAATAGATCGAAATTCTTTGTTCACAGCCTGGCATTTCTTGGTGCAGGTAAGACTCAGTTGAGGGACCAGCTATTCCCCCATTGTTTTCAACTCACTCTCCTTACCTTGTCCTCAGGAGTTCCTTTGCAGACTCCAGCACCTTCCTCACATGAGCTTTGTCACAGGAGAAAGACAGTCTTACAGATATTCCAGCTGTAAAAGATCTTAGAAATGATGCAATTGAACCATTCTTATTACACCAGCACACAGACACTGAGCCCTGGTCCTGTCCTTTCTCCTCTGGAGGCCCAGGCCTCACACTACTGCCATCTACAGGTGATCTGCAGGCCCTTTGAGGTCACCTGTTCCAAAGCTAATTTTCCCCATGCCAGGCCCTCCCCAGGCCCTACTACTTCTGAAGAACCCAGGTGTGTGGGTCCGACAATCAATTCCTCTCCCTGTTGCATAGCTGAGGCAATCTGTGCTCAGCTTCCTAATTTCTTGAGTCAGATTTGGTTTTAGAATGAGATTTTCACATGCCACCTGCTCCCCTAAACTGCAGTTATTATATAGGCAATTAGATCTCATCAGACTGTTGATTCATGCCAATCATTTAATTATAAGGCAAGAACTACAAGATCCATTGGATTCAAATCACACCGACTAAGCACCTAACACACGCAGGGCATCTCGATGGAGATATGCATAGAACTCAAGGTGACCATGCTAATGTTGTTATTATTATAGCATTGTTTTATCAGTCATTTGAGTGGAGGGCACTAATGAGAGCCAAATGATGAGAGGGATGTGGAAGAATCCACACTCAAATCCATATTTACCCAAGGAGAAATGTCTTCTTGAGGCTGCCCATTCCCACCCCATCACTAGTACTTCAGGTAACCCCATGTGTTGCAATAAGAATACTAAAAAGTAAATGTTTCTTTCCCTCCCTTGTGCGATTTTTCAGCATTTTCCCCGGTACTTATAACCTGGTTTCTGGTTTTGTCATTCATCAGATGAAATGAGTGACAGCACAGTCTAGTGATCATAAACACAGACTTTGGCTCCAGACTGCTGGAATTCAACTTCTTGGCTTTAACAACTCCCAACTGTGTGGTTTTGGGCAAAGTGCTGGCCCTCCTTGGAGAATAATAATAACACTTGCATCCCAAGGCTGTTACCAGGATGCTATGAATTAGTATGTATAAATGATTTGAACAGTGAAAGTACTTAAATGTTATTATTATCAGGAGTTCCTGGACATTGTTACCATGTGTCTATATTCACTACGAAGGACTCCTAATGTGTTCTTACCTGAAGATCACTAATGACTTCCTCATGAAACTTTGATATATATTTCTCAACCTTACACTTGAGCTTCTTTATTGGTTTATCCATGCTTTCCTTCATGTATTCATTTAACTATTTTTGACTGAGGGTGTACTATGTGCCAAGGACTGTGCTAGGTGCTGAGGATGTAATGGTGAACAAGGTCAGCCATTACCCTGCCCTCAAGAAGTTTATAGTACAGCAGATATTAATTGACTAATCAATCACATGTGAAATTACAGTTGGGGTAAATGGTAAGAAGAAGAGGTAGCCAGTACTGGGAAAGCATGTGAAAAGCGATTTGACCTGGTCAAAGGGCAAGGTTGGAAATGGGATGAAGTTAACCACCCAAAGGAATGGGGGTGGCATCAGAATATTCCAGTTAAAGAAATACCATGCACCATGTGTAGTAGTCAGTTTTGTTGCAGGTAGCAAAAAATTTCCAAATTTCAGTGGTTTCTCCTACAAGGCTTATTACAAGCAGGCTGTAGGTTGACTGCAGCTCTGCTTGGACTGTGGTTGTGCATCTCTTTCAATGACTCAGCCCCTAAGTTGGACATGTTGTTGTCATGGCAGGAAGAAAGATCAGGAGCACTATAGAGACTTATCCTGCCTCTTAAAGCTTCTGCTTGAATGTACCCTTTGTCCTGACTGCTTTCATTTCTTTGGTCAAAGCCCAAAGTCAATGGGACAAGGATGTATGGTCTTCCCACTGGGGATGTGGCAAGCCACATGGCAGTGGCCAGGAGTGTAATCCTCCTACAAAGAGGTGAGTGGGAATGAATACTATAATCTACTATATTAAGGCTCTGTGGTAGAAGCAAATGGAAAAAAGACCTGCAAGGCTGGAATGGTATTTGGGAGCCATGCCAGATGAGTGAATCTGACCTAGATCCTATGAGCGATTGAAAACCACTGACCTTTACCCATCAAACTTCTCTCCTTAGTGGTTAAATGAATATTTTTCATGTTGTTCTGGTCTCTGAAGTCATACCTATTCCTTATAGAAAATTTGGAAATATATGAGTAAAAAGAAAAAAATAAAAATTGCCCTTAGCTTTACAACTCCCTGAGAAACCATCATTGATTGATATTTTGGCAAATACATTTCTAGACTTATAGATGAGTTTAATGCAAATATTTTTAAAACCAAGTTTGGATCACATTTGCCATCAGTTGTTATGAAGCTTTTCTGTCACTAAACATTCTCTTCATAATAACGTAGTTGTCAAATGGATGCACCATAATTTAACTAATTCCCTACTATTGGACATCTAGGCTGTTGTTATTTTTTCATTTTATAACAATTTTACAATGAAGTTGCTTTTACTTAGTAACAACCATGTGATTTTGTAGAAGGAACATTTTTATCTTTGTTTTTTTTTTTTTGAGTTGGAGTCTCACTCTGTCACCCAGACTGGAGTGCAGTGGCCGCTCCCGGCCACTGCAGCCTCGACCTGCTGGGCTCCGGCAATCCTTCCACCTCAGCCTTCCAAGCAGCCGGAACTACAGGCGTGCACTACCATGCCCGGCTAATTTTTGATTTATTATGGAGATGAGGTCTCGCCAAGTTGCCCAAGCGGGTCTCAAACCCGCAGGCTCAGGCAATCCACTCACCTCAGCCTCCCAAAGGCGCGGGATTACAGGCTGAGCCACTGAGCCTGGCTGGAACATTTTTATCTTTAAGAAAATGACAAATTTTATTTCAAGGCCATTGACACAATTTCCAGTTGTCCCTCAAGAAAAGTTGTAGCCAATCACACAGTTGTAGCTGGAGTGCCATTTGCCAGTTCTGATTATAATTATTTTATATTGCCAGTTTGATCCATCGAAATGTTGTCTCATTTTAATTTTGCATTTGTTCCAGAGTTAAAACCAGAACTTATATGTTAAGATTCCCCATGCTTTCATCAGGGAAAAAGTCAACTGGTTCAAAATCTGGACCTTTGCATCAAAAAGAATGAAGTAATGTCTTTTGCAACAACTTAGATGGAACTGGAGAACATCATCCTAAATGAACTAACACAGGAACAGAAAACCAAACACCACATGTTCTCACTTATAAGTGGGAACTAAACTGTGGATCTGCAAAGGCATAGAGAATGGTATAACGGACACTGTAGACTCAGAAGGGGCAGAGGGATGAACAATCACCTGTTGCGTACAATGTGCATAGATAGGAGTGGCGGGTACACTTCTTTGCCACCAAACAATACAACCATGTAACCAAAACCAATTTGTCTCCCCTAAAATTATTGAAATAAAAGACAAAAAAACCAGTGAAAACTTAAAACAAAAAACTAGGGCCTTTGAATCTGGTGCTTATAATGCACTCCTGGTTTCCCTTGAGCAAATGATAACTACTTTGTTCCTTATGACTCATTACAAGATTTTCTTCTGCTTTCTGCAAAAAGCCTTTTCTGATTGTCTCATCCCAATCATAGGAGCTGCCAGTGAGGCTTTGTGCAATGGGTTCCACATATATTGTTGGATGACATGGTCCACATACACCTTGTCTCCCCATATGGAGAGTGTGCTAATTTTGTGCCCTCCTATAGTGCCTCACCCTGAGCTCTGCCTATAGTATAGTTCACAAATATTTGTGAGTTAATGCCAAGAAAAAGCATCACGGCAAAACAGGTGGATAATTTTTGACTCGATGGATGATTCACTTGTGGAGATTTGCATAAAGCTATATTAAAAAACAATTGTGGACCAAAAGTCATTGTGTTACTCAGAATCTCTTTTTAGATTGTACATCTACTACCAGCTTTCATAGTATAGCTTAGCTATATGGGACATTTTGATTTTGACAGAAGCCCAATTACTTTATCTCTTTTGATGATTTGATTTTTCCGTCTACCCAAAGTCAAAGAACTTCTGTTCACTTGAAATGCGGCATGGGTGCCAGTTATTTTTTATTACGAATTTGAGAACTTTTTTTTCTCCCGTTGTAGAAATATCTTGTCAAGCGAATATCTTGTCAAGCTAGTCTAACAATGTAAATTGTACCTTATTCTCCCCTTCTTATGTTATGGGAAGGGGACAAAGTACTTAGAACATGAAAAGACCATTAGAAAAGCATTTTAACTGTGTCAGTGGGGAAGGTGGAGAAAAGTACAACCCTTGTTGACATGATTTCACCTTCAGGTGTTGTAGGTTAAGTGCTGGAAAGTCTCTCGGGGGCCTCAGGTGCACTGGGTGCATGATGACATCTCTCTGTCTTGGCATCATTCTAGAACTGGCCCTGCTTTATCAGTAGTCTGTTACTCACTTGTACCCTTGTCTTGAAGGAACAGGGCCTCGAGGCTGCCAAGCATTTGCTTCATCATGCCATGCTTTCTACACTCATTAGAAATGTAATTGTGGGATTAATTTTCTTGAAAAGCTCCATTTTAATAACCATATGTATCCCACAAATCATATATTAAGCCTCAAATATGCATAATAAAATTCTTTTTTAAAAAAAGCAGGGCAACTCTATTGGGAGCCCTCCCGCTGCTGGGAGATTTTCTATCCTCTAATAAATTCCTACTTACTCACCAAAAAAAGCAAAAAAGAAACTCTACAAAGCCTTGAATGGCTATGTGAGATGAGACCTGTTTATCTTCCTATGTGCATCAGTGTTATCAGATGGTGCTTAAATCCACATGCAATCTAACATACATTCTCGCTGCCCACCCCAATTTGGCAAATATTACTTATACTTTCAAACAAATAGATGCTCCTCTCCTTCCAGGAACAGTAAGATTTTGGTTTTTACTCATTGTTTTCCAAGCAACAGCAAGGCACACCTGAACAGGTGTTCTTTCCATGAATTACTTAATTAAAAGAGTTCCCCAAAGAACTTTATAATATCTGAAGAAGAGAGTGAAGCATAGAGATTTAATTTTGAGTAATTTCTTATTAAAAATGGAGTGAAATACAATCTGGCCTACTTTAACTTAAGGGACTGCATATATATTCAATCAGCGAAGATGATGCCCTTTAACAAAGCAATGTTTCTAGAGCGTGCTATGAAGACCACCTACATTAGAATGACTTGTAAAAATTTAGATTCCTGGCTACACCCCAGACCTATGGAACTCTCTGAGATTGGATCCTGGGAGCTGCATTTTAATATTAGCCCCAAATAATTTTTATGTACCAAACAGGGCTGAATATTGGGGGAGGGTCTGAATGCGATATTTTCTTCTTAAAATTCGATGTGCCAGAACACAGTGTCTCCATCGCTAAATTGTTAGGCCTGTGAGGACAGGGATCCAGTGAATTCACTCTTTTATCCTCGGGGTCCAGAAGAATGCTTGTCACATAGAGGTCTTTAGTAATAAGTTAAAAGAATCAATGAATGAATCAGGTACCATATGGTCAATCCAGTTTTTGGTGTCACTTGAGTCCCTCTAAACCTGATAATGTCTTGGCAAAAAAAAAAAAAAAAAAAAAAGCAAGAGGACATGGTTCTTGAGGAAGGAGGAATTGAGTCCTTGGAATATTTGAGATAGATGAGAACTCTGCAGACACTCTTTCATTTCTGAGAATGAGTACTTCATTTACTCTCAGAAGTGTCCAAATGGGAGGGGTGAACAGCTTGGCTGGAAAGAAAGGAAATAAGATCAGGAGTTAACCCTGCTTCTCATTGTCTTCCTTTGTTGATGCTGGTGATGTAGGGTTCTTAGAAGTGATCTGGTCCACATTCTGTGATCCTTCTCATCCCTGCTTTCATACCTAGTCAACGTCAAGTGAGGGAGTTTTAGATTTAGAACTTTGATTTCTCTTTCAGGTCTGTGTTTTAGCCCTTCTCTTCTTTGTGTCTTCAGTGGAAGCAGAGGCAGAGGAATTGCTTCTTGAATAAAATCATATTTGCCTGAAGAAAGTCACTGAGCAGACCCTCTGTTTTTTATTACTTCCCCCTACCCATTCTAACTCCATGCCTTTTTGTACTTCAAATGTTGGTTATGAAGAGTTATCCTTTAAAATGTAACATATTAGAACATTCTCACAACTGAGGTTAACTAGACGAAAAATTAACTTTTTTCTTTTTTTTTTTTGAGTTGGAGTCTCACTCTGTCACCCAGACTGGAGTGCAGTGGCTGCTCCCGGCCACTGCAGCCTCAACCTGCTGGGCTCTGGCAATCCTTCCACCTCAGCCTTCCAAGTAGCTAGAACTACAGGCGCACGCTACCACGCCCGGCTAATTTTTTGATTTATTGTAGAGATGAGGTCTCGCCAAGTTGCCCAGGTGGGTCTCGAACCCGCGGGCTCAGGCAATTCACTCACCTCAGCCTCCCAAAATGCGGGCTTACAGGCTGAGCCACCGAGCCCGGCTGAAAAATCAACTCTTAATTCAAAAGAATAATGCACTTTTAGAGAGTAAATACACCCTCAGAAAATGCCAAGACTTTGAAGGATTTAGCATGAAGCTACTATCACTGAAGAGAGCTTGGGGTTTGTTCTTCACAAAGGTGCAGTCTGTGTCATTGCTTTCTTGGACATTTCTTAGTGGACACCAAAATAATCATCATTCATACCAAACACTTACTACGTCCCAAGTATCGCTCTAGCTGTCGGGTACTTGATTTTTATGTCCTCAAAATACCCAAAACGTGTGACCTGAGGACTTAAGGCATTCCTACTATCTGGGGACTTGTTAGAAATGCAAATTTTCTAGCTCTACTCTATACTTATTGCATCAGAAACTATAGGGGCTAAACCCATCAACCTTCGTTTTAACAAGCTCTGCATGTGAGCCTGATAAATGCTCAAGGTTGAAAAGTGCTAGTTTAAAAGAACCTTTCAGAAGAGATATTTGCTCCTTAAGAATGGCAAACTATGGCTTTTTTGTCACCACTTCAAATGGGATGTTCTTTGGTATATATGTTATCATGATCATGCATCTTGTAAGATTGAACACTATTAAACTCTAATCATGGTTTTGAGAAAAGCAAACAACTGGAAGCCTATTAGGTCTCTGACATGCATTATCTCATTTAACTTAATGAGGTGGAACATTATCCCCATTCTCCAGTAGAGGAAAGTGAGGCTCATAGAATGCAAATGATTAGTGTGAGGTCATGCAGCTGATAAAGGGCAGTTGTGGGGTTTATTTCAAGATCTCTTAGACATGAATGCCCATATTTTTCCTTATCCTTCTGCTGATTCTCCAGGTACTGACTTTTGTTTTACTGGACTGTTTTACAAGTACTTTTTGAGCAACTTTTAAGGGAAGAAATTACATGTTCTGTATCTCCCTTGAATCACTAATAGCATCGTCCTTAGGACCCACTGGACTTTGAGACTTGAGAAGTTCCCTGAATACACTGTCCAGAACAGGTTTGGAAGGATTTGTTGGAACTCACACTGAGAGGAAACTGATTATGAGATTGTTGCCCCCAGCATTCACCAAACAGTCCCTAAAAATGCTATAGTTTCTTTATTCCATTCCAGTAGCTGAAAATAAGTCATATTTCATGGAGGAAACTGGAGTAATCTCAGTAGAAGAATATCTGCTGGGAATAGGCAAGGATTTGTGCTGAAGGCAGATCTGTGCTTTTCTCCATATGAGCTATGGGGGACAGTCACTCTCAGTTGGCCTTGAGCAAAGTAGGTCACATCATTCATTCATTCGCCCATTCATCCTCTATGACCATCGAACTAACAGTTACACAAATCCAAACAAACAAGAAGTTTGAATACAGTGAGATGAGTGACATGACAAGAAAAGTAAGATGAGGTGGAAACACATAAAAGACAATACACAGAGGTGTGGGAGTTGAGAAAAGCTTTCTGAAGCATGTTGCTTCTAGGCTAGTCCCTGAAGATTTTAACAGCACTACCAACTGGAGAGTGGGCAAGGAGAAACCCGTGGGGAAGAGAGGAGAGGTTTGTCAGCAGAAAGAACAGAATATAGATAGTATAGTACAAAGATTCAAGTGATTGGGGCCTTGTAACTATGCCCCGCTCTGCTTTTGGGAGAATCTACACCAACATGGAAATGGAATATGAACTTTAGCCCAGGCATTCAAAATCTTGTCATCCTCATTATTTTTATCACTATCATCATTATCATTGCCTTACTATTTTATTATTATTAAAACTAACTCACAGGTTGTATTAATATAACTATGTGGTCAGAATGTAGAAGAGAAAATCCTATTCTGCTCTTCTCAGATAAGATACATCTGGCGGTCCTTCTTAAAGAGAATCCTGATAAACTGCACTGTGTTCAGAGGTAGGAAATAGGAAACATCCCATACAAGGAATGCCTGAATGAATCGTCTTGTTTTCCTCAGGAGGGACAGGAGAGACACCTTTCAATTTTTAAGTGCAATTATTGAGGGAAGATTTCCCTGACATCCAACTCTAAGTTGTCTTCCTTGAAACTTTCATAACACTCTCTAAACTGTAAGCATCACTGGGGTGAAGACCAAATTTGTCCTACTTCCACTTCTTAGTGCCTAGAATAGTGCCTGGTACATAAAAGATACTCTATTGATACTTGTTGAATGAATGAATAGACGGGGCAAAGAAAGTACTATGAAAATTGCTGCTTTTTCCCCAAGTTCTGTCTTATTCCCATCATTTCTAAAGGTCAGAGTCTGTTTGGACTTCCCTCCCAAATGGAATTTTGGCACTGTTGGAAAGATCCAAAGCACATCACATTGTTGTAGTTGGCGTTCACGGTTTATCTGTAGATAAATCCTTTTAGAAAGCGTCACCAGCAGATGAGATGCAGTGTTTAATGGTTCAGCAGTACAGCTTGGAGAGTTTATTTTTCACAACCTGTTTTATGCATCATAAACCAAAATACACAATTGGAATCAATGATGAGAAAGTGACGCCACATTTTTCAAGCCCAAAGGCCTGGGAACTGAACCCTCTGCCTAATCTACTACTAAGCACTCTGAGACTGCACAGGAGGAAAATAAGTGTGAATGAAAATTTTAATCAGAGAGCTGATAAGTCCCAGCACCCCAAGTAGTTTTCAGGACTCCTCGAGCATCAGATTATGCCTCTAAAGAGACACTGGAGACCAATACCTTCATTTTAAAAATATAAGACAACTTGGATCTTCAGAACTAAAGAGTCTTTTCCCATTAATCCATCTTATAAATGGCAGAGCAGGTGTCCTTATGCAAAGATCTGCTTCTTTTCATCACCCTTTGCTACTTTCTGCTATTCTTTCTTCTTCATCTGTGTTCAGCTAAGGATTTTTCTTCCTCTAAAAATCAAAGATGAGCTATACCATTAAGCTGTCTTTCTTCAGTTCCTCCCACCTTGAAACATGCTCTCCACAGTCACCTCTTTTTATATCCAGCCTGCACCAGATTTTCTTTCCCTGTTACTTCCCCTTTGGATTTTCTCTTTAGCCAAAATGGCCTATTTAAGTTGTAATGATCATTCACATCTTGGAATTCTGGCATTCTACAGAAAAATAACAGATGCAGGAAAATCAAGTGGAGGAGGGCAACATGAAGATCTGGGCTTTCAAAGAATAAAGAAACAGCTTCGCCGACTTCTTGTTCATATTTCTAAGTTTATCGTATCTAAATACATAACATACAAGCTCATCTCAAGCAGCTGTTTATTTATGAGACTTTTGGCACTAGTTGCCTAGACTTGACTTTTTGAAACTTGAGTGATTGATGCTCTCTTTAATCTTGATTTTTTATGTGAATGCTCATTTCCAACTAGATCTTAAAGCAAGTTGCAGGCTGAGAGATTTGAAGGGCACTAGAAGACTTCACTCTAGATTATATTTCCATTGGCCTGTTAAGCAATCTAGAATTGGACATATAATCCTATCACAAAGACATTATGTCTCCAGGGCTCTCCTATAAAATAGGACTAGAGCATCCAGGGAGCCATGAGTCACTAGCTACTGAATCATGGGTTAGTTTATTAGAAATCCGATTTTTACCTTGAACATCTGAAAATATAATTTCTTTCATAAATGAGATATAAGACAGGCACATTTTGATACAAGGATGTGTGGAACATGTCTTATGTCTAGAGAGAAGGAAGCAGGTAAAATGAGGAGCCCTGGTAGGAAAAATAAGTAATAAAGAGTAGCTATGGGGGTACTTAATTACAGCTTATGTGGCTTCCTCATTTTGCACAGGACAAAACTTGATAGAAAAAAAAGATGACTCTTTGAAAATGTAACTTTTCTTTTTCATCAACTACTTCATGAACAATTTTTATGTACAGGGTTTCCCAGAAAAGGCAGGGAAAGAAGAAAATAGAGGTACAATATTTGGTCATGATTTTGGTTGAATTCATAATATAGAAATAAAAGAAGCACATAACTAAAGAATGCAAAATAGGGCAGAGTAAAATATACTCTATTCTAGGGCAGCATGTTAAGAATGAGGGCAGGAAGGAGAAGAAATTATAAATTTTAGCAGTGTCAACTTTCTGTTTTGGAGGCATCTCTTTGTCACTTCTGTGATTCTACATTCAAGTTTAGGGAGAAAGATATCCTTCCTTAGCAAAAATGCACACTGAGAGGTTAAATGTCTTTAAATCATCTCCTAGATTGAGCACAAATAGTTGTTTTTCTGTCTCAGTTATGTTAGAAGATGTTGTTTACTGAATGTGAAAGCATCCTCGATTCACCTTCTCTCTGTTACCCCATCATTGACTACCTTTAGCTGACACTCCAGAAGTTTGCTAGCTCCAGCTTTTTCTGTTTTTTTTTAAGTGACTGCTCTTTTCTTAGATTTAAACTTTTGGTAGGAAGGAAAACTAATACTTTTCTGTATTAGCCCCAAATGCAGAGAATAAAGCTAAAGTTAATATAACCAGATTCCAGAGTTCTGGTTTTTAACTGCTTCACTACATTTTCTCCTAAAAGAGCTTCAGGTAGAAACATCTCAGCTAAATTTTAATGAATGACAACATTTGCTACAAAAAAAATTCCTTCATGTGATCTTGTTTCAACATACTGCTTTAGCTTTATTGTACCAATTTGAATCCTTGGTCAAATCATGCAAGTCTAGAGGTTGTGTTGAGTTGTGAGGCAGTCTTTATCTTAGCATTTTGAACTCTGGCTTTTTGGAAAACACCTCATCCAGTTCAAAAGTTTTCTAGAAAAGTCTGTTTCTAAGAAAAAGTAGTTCAAATTAGGACAATAGAGGACAGGACACAAGCATCGTCTCCATAGATAAAAACTTAATGGATCTTCATGTTTTCTTTCAGGTTGTCATTTGCCATCTCAATTCACTCTTTATTTTGGGTGTTTTGTTTTGTTCAAATCTATTAAAGAAATTGACATCGGTTTTCTGGGCATTGGGCCCAGGGTCTCTAGAGTTTGATTTGCTATCTTATAAATGATCCCAAATCACACATGGAGATTAACACATTAATTGCTATCAAATTTATTAGTGGGAAATATGTTTCAATTTAGGAGAAGAGATCTTAACTTGCCTCTAATATTTTATCCCCAAATATGCTGACCAACTACAAATCATACTGGTAAATATCCATGGATTATGTTCTTATATTTCCCAAGAAAGTACAAAGAGTAGAGGAAAACCTTATGGGGTCAGAGCTTGGGGTATGGCAGAGGATAAGATTGAATATCAGCAGAGTTAAGCCAACAATAAAATTTTGAGTTTACATTTGTTGATGTTGGTCACAAAATAACTTCAAGAACTTTCAGAGATAATAGTGCTAGGAAAAGATGAAACCAATCTTTCTGGTCCCAATTCAAGAACACATGGTTGGGATGCTGGAATATTCATAACAAATGGTGCTTCATATAATACCTTGCCTTGCATTTTGTGAAATGCATTAGAATTTACCAATCATTTACACATGTATTTTTTTTTTTTTTTTGGTGAGAAACTAAGATTAATTGAGAAGACAGAAAAGTTTCCACAGTGGGAGGAGACCTGAAGGGATTGCCCTAGTTTTTTTTTAACCTGTTCTTGTGAGATACCTTAATCAGGTGTTATTATCCCCAATTCCAAGATGAGGAGACTGATGCTCTTTGATTTTCATGACTTGCTTTTAGTTACAAGGCTAGTTAATCAAAGCATGGTGCTTGGATCCAGGTCCATTGACTTCCGGTCCAGAATTCTTTTAAGTGCATCTAACCATTCAGATTTCAGCTTAGGAAGCAACTTACTTGTTAAGCTTTTTTGTCTACTGAAGTTTGGATTAGGATCATAACTTTGGGTTTCAAAAAGTATTCTATAATATACCTTATAATATAAATAGGCTACTTTTCATCACTTGGGTTATAATGAATTATTTTCTTGACTTTACTTCCCACTGGACTATGTTCTTCATGAGAGTGGTGCCTAGTTAACCAAGATCACACCAATACATGGGGCCTAGCACATAGATGTTCTGTGTTTGCTAAAGTGAACTGAATTCTACACTATTTTGCCAAAGTCAAGATGACAGAGAAAGGCCTGACATTCAGACTTATAGTCTCCAATTCTGGATGAGTTAGATGTTTTCAAAGAAGGACAAGTCACTGGTGCTACCATTTTGAAAAGCTCATTTGAGATGCCCAAGAGAAGACTTGAAAGTCCTTTCTAACACAGACCACAGTTCCGCTTTGGGAATTGACCTCATTTTGGACTCAGCTAAAGGGCATTTCTGCCTAGTTATGAATTCAAATTGGTGAAGGAATGATGAATCTCAGAATTTATCTCAAAGCACAGAACTTTTCTTTTTGTTCCCTCACCAATGCCCATTGCTCTGCAGAAGAGCGGAATATGTGTGTGCGTGCGTGTGTGTGTGTGTGTGTGTGTGTGTGTGTGTGTGTGTGTGTGTTCGAGTCTCTGGAGAAGCTGTATCTCTTCCCCAAAATAGCCATCCTCTGCCAGGCGGATAATTGTGGTGATGAGGTTGGCATAGGTGCCAGATGATGTCTCGTCATCCCTAATGGAAAAGGAACAAACATTAAATAAAGAAAAGCAATAAAAAGTTCAATTTAAAAGCTATAACCTGGACGTTCAAAAATTGGAATTGGGACTTAGGACCTCACCCACCTTTGGAAATTTGTATATTTGACTCCATTTCTGTACAGTTTTCCAGTGCAGCCAGCACGCCCAGAGTTGGCTGGACTCCTAGGTGCAATGCAGAGTCCATCTGTTCAATCACTCTGTCTGGTATGGGCTTGGAGAATGAATTGTGTGCATGGGACAGTTTCCAGTTAAATGTGGATTTTCTAAAGATATTAAAAATCTGATTCCGAGTTCTGAATTCAATGATTCAATGAGGCCTAGGAGTTAGATATTTCCACTTTGGGTCCCTTCCCCTAACTTTTTTAGTCCATACACAACAACAATTGAGAGCAATATACCCACTGCAAGACTAAAAAAATCTAGAGTAGGTATTTCATAAATATTTATCTAATAATAATAGTAGCAATAGTAGATTTGTAAGTATTTGTATACATTAGGTGGCATACTAGCACTTTTTTCTTTATTTTTTCCTCCTTCCCTTCCTCTCCCCTTTCTCCCTCTCTTCTTTCCCCCTTCTTTTCTTCCTTTCTTTTTTTCCACAAATAATCATTGCATTTCCTCTTCATGTCAGTTACTGTTCTAAGAGCTCAGACTGTAGTAGTGAACAGGTGCCATTATGTGCCTTAAATTCTAGTTGTAGGAATAATGATAAACAAGTCAACAACAAATAACACAAATTCAGATAAGTACCATGAAAAGACAAATAAAACAGAGTAATATGATGAGGGAGACATTTGACCTGAGACCTCAATGAATAAGAAAAAATTTGTCATGTTATATATAATCTGAGAAGAAGAGTGGGGAAATTTTTCCAGGTATATGAAAGTTCCAAGATAAATACCCCCAAATAAACCAGAATTATTTGTGGAATAAAAAGAATTATTTGTGGAATAAAAAGAAGTGAGCATCTCTGAACGGAGAAAAAAGAATAACAAGTCATGTAGAGATGTTGCAAGCCATGGCTAACGAGACTTCAATGCACTGTCTTCTTTAACCAATACAGTGACCTATGATACAGGTTCTACTTATGTCTCCACCTGTGGAGAAGAAAAGTGAGACTTAGTTGAAATAGCATGGCTAGGGTCACACAGTTACAAGTGGCAGAATACATTTGAAACCAGGAAGCCTGGCCCCAGAGCTTGCCCTACTAATTCCAGCATAAATCCAGACATTATCAACAGCATCTTAAAATTATCCCCTTTCACATGTCCACCACTCATCAATCCATGTTCCCAACCCCAACATAGAACACTGGGTACCAGAACGAATATGGGAGTCAGAGCCATACGGGCTCAGTGGAAAAGACCAGCTTTGCCTTGACTGCTTTGTGATCAGGGGAAGCCATCTAATTCTTTGGGGCTTTCATTTTTTTCTTTTCTTTTCTTTTTTCATCTATATTTCAAAGGATACACATGCATGCGTATTCATAACACAGACATATCGTGTAGTGGTGGAGATTGGGTTTCAGGTGGTCCGCTCCCCAGATAGTGAACATTGTGTAGGGCTTTACTTTTTTCATCCTTATAATGAGACTAATAATAGTACTTTCTTCCTACTTCTTAAATTGTTGTGAGAATAAAGTGGTATCATACCTATCCATGGTAAGTGCTTAATGAATTATTAACTACTAACCAAACCAAACCAAACCTCTACCACACATTCATTTCCTATGATACATTCACCCTTCCTCTCCTCTTCCCTACTGCTTTCTGGGTTGCAGACTCTTACTACCACCATCTAAACCTCCCAAGCCGGACTTTGAAGTTGGGGTCATGGAAGTTGCATTGTAACAACTTCTCTGCTAATTCGTATGCAAACCAGAGTTTAGAATCACTAAAACAGACCATACACCAAGATGCAAGGAGACCTTTGTAGAGCTCAGTGTCAGTCTTGAAAATTGCAACTACATTTTCAAATATATACAATGTTAGTGTTAAGTGGGATTTTGCGTCTTTTGGATGCCATTTTGGTGGTATTATAGCCAGAATTTAGATAGTACTTAAGCCCTGACCTGCTATTGTCCATCTTCCATGTTTTCTGCTTTCACAATGTTCCTGTGTGAGTTATATGTAAGGAATAATAGCCAAATGGTATTAATATTTGAAGTAAAATTTGTAATAGCCCTCAGTACATAATTATGGTAAAATTTAGTTTGATGCACCTGCTTAAGTTCAAGTTCTCACATTTAATTCAAATGTTGACATCTCATTTTGAATCTTTTGTAGGAATTTTAAATTTAACATATTCAATACCAAACTTATTACCTTTCCCCCAATCAACTCCTTTAATAATTTTTCCCATTTAGAGAAAAGTATAACTATCCTTCTAGCTGCTCAGATTAAAAACCTTGGAGGGATCAGTTTCCCTTCTATTTTTCTCATGAAACAAATACAGCAAAACAAGTTTGTTTTGTTTTCAACACATTTCCAAGATACGACTTCTCATTGCCACTGCTGCCACCACCCTAGACTAAATGTCATCTCTTGCCCGAGGTATTGCAAAAGTCAACTAATTGGTTTCCTTGTTTCTGCCCTCACACTCCACAAGTTCATTCTCAGCAGAGGTAGCCAGAAAACCATCTGGAAACCTAAGTCCAATCAGATATCTATGGAAGGTTGAATAATGGCCAACCAAATATGGAAAGGTACTGGAGGAGTTCAAGTCAGAGGAACAGGTGACATGATGTTGGAAACAGATTAGAGTGATGTACTTTGAAGATGCAGGAAGGAACCATAAAGAACAAAATACAGGTCATCATTAGACTGACCCTGAAAAAGGCAAATAAACAGAGTAACTTCTCATATCCTCCAGTGAAATTTCATTGGGCTGAAGTCCAGTGAAATTGATTTTGGACTTCTGACTTTCAGAACTGTAAGAGAATAGATTTGTGATGTTTTAAGCGCTAAACTTGTGGTAATTTACAACACATTTGTGACAGCAGAAGAAGAAAACTAAGACAGCATTTCTGAGCTATTCCCTCTTGTCTTGAGTAAAAATAAAACCATCATAACGATCCCTAAGGACCTCTGCAATCTCCCCTCCATCCACTTGGTAAATGTGTCCTCCCCTCCTGTCTCTCTTCCGTTTGCTCACTCTTTCCCAGTCACTTGGTCACCTCACTTTTCACATACACACAGGTGTGCTTCCTGTCTCTCTACCTTAGCTCCTTTGATCTGTTTTTGCCTGTTTTGCATACTGCTGGATGTCTCTCATCTCTACTAATGTCTGCACACAGTGGTGCTCAAATATTTTTGTTAGTTGGAAGGAATTGAAAGTGAATGAGATGCCCAGTACAGAGTCCAGAGTGGCTTGGCATGAAAGCAGACAGACTGCAGGTCTCCAAGGAAAACCCTGACTCAGCTGAGTGTTTCATGAGGTTCAAGAACAGGAGCGACAGCTGAGTCCTGCCGAGGGCAAGTCTTGATATGACCTACTGATCAAGCTGTGTGTAGCGCATAGCATGTAGAGGGGAGCAGAAGATGGATTTAGGCCTTTAAATGGGTTGCCCTATCATTTATATTCATGGTGCAATTCATTATCAATCTCTGACCAATTATATTAGGAATTCTCCTCCCTCTTTTTGAAAGAAGACTTGGAAAGGGGGTGGATAGAAAATAATTTAAAATTTCTTTCCCCTCTGTAGAATACATAGAGTTCTGCTTGTGTGTTTGTTTTTTGAGTTGGAGTCACTCTGTTAGCCAGGCTGGAGTGCAGTGGCACACTCACGGCCACACCATCACTGACCTGCTAGGCTCTGGCGATCCTTCTGTCTCAGGCTTCCAAGTAGCCGGAACTACAGGCACGCACTACCATGCCCAGCTAAATTTTGATTTATTGTAGAGATGAGGTCTCGCCAAGTTTCCCGGGTTGGTATCAAACCCGTGGGCTCAGGCAATCCACTCACCTCGGCCTCCCAAAGTGCTGGGATTATAGGGTGAGCCACCGAGCCCAGCCTGTTTGTTTTTAAGAGTCAATCCTCACTCTGTCACCCACGCTGAAGTGTAGTGGCATGATCATAGCGCATCATAACCTTGAACTCAAACTCAAGTGATTCTCCCTGGGCCCTAGTGATCCTCTGCCTCAGCCTCCTGAGTAGCTGGGACTGCAGGTATGAGCCACCATTCCTCGTTAATTGAAAAGTTTTTTTTGGTAGAAACCGGGTTGCCCGGACTGGTCTTAAACTCCTGGCCTCAAGCCATCCTCCTGCCTTTCCTCTTGAATCGCTGGAATTACAGGTGTGAGCCACTGTTCCCGGCTGTGGAGTTGTTTTTAAACTCTTCAGAAAGTCTTTAAAAAGTGATTTAATGGGGAACCCATATACTTCTAGACTTTCAATGACAAATAGTGATCCATGAGCCAAGTTTGGCTTCCTTTTCAGCATAAGGATGTGCTCTATGCAAATTAAAACTCCTCAGCAGTCATCCATTAGCAACGACACAATCTACTAAGCTGTACATCACACCATGCAAATGCAAGGAAATTGACTCCTTTGGAGTCCAAACCATAGAGAGGATTTAAAGAAAAAGTCTGGCATGGCAGCTGCAGGGATGGCAAATAGCCTAGTTTACCTGTCAGTTCTTAACTAGCTGTCTGAAGCTCGGAGGACTCATCAAGTAGCAATAGGAGGAAGTGCCGTTTTATGGAATTAGCAATGCCGACTCTGGGCATAGGAAAGACACACATATCACAAGTTAGAGAAAGCATTCTAGAGATTAAGGTTAGCAAAATAAATTAATGGGAAGCCAAGACACTGTATATTTCATATCCCTCCTTTTCCCTGGTTTGCCTCTTACTGTACTAAGAGTGGACAAAGCAAGGAAGAAAGAGGTTAAAGGATCTGGTTGGACCTGCACAGTTAATGTATGGCACAGCAAAAAGTCCCAAGGTTGACAGCAACTCTGGTTATTATTTAGCATCTATGCATGACACATTGAAGTATATGAATCCACAGTAGAGAACTTTGAGTGTGGAATCTTCAATAGATGAACAAAAGTCTATTTTCCTCATCCTGACTATCATTCCTCATGAGCTATTTAGCAGAGAACTGGCTCTCTAGTCATCTAATATACAATGGCTATTGATAAGAAAAGGAGACAAAACTGGGGAAAAAATACAGTCATTCAGAAAAGCATCTTTCCCCTAATCTTCTCCATTATCATAGAGGATTGCCAGGCTGCTCTGCTCTTGTGGTTGGCTTTGAGTCAACCTCTTTTGGAGACCTGCTGATCATGTCACAAATATGGGTTTGATGTGTAGCAGATGAGGAGTTTTCAAAACACATGTTCAGTGAAGAGGGGAGCCACAGCTTAAGTGAAATCAATGGGAGTTCTTGGCCTGGCTCAGATCAAGGACTTGAAAGGAAGATTCTCTGGAAGGTCATGTAAATATATTTGGTAATAATATTACATCCTCTCCAGGAGGGCCCTTTGTCAGGCACTCTCGTGATCTGTTGGAGTTTTGGCCTTTTCTGGCATTCTCAAGTGTATTTCTAAAATCCTTCCCCATCATCTCTCTGCTCTGAAATTATTTTGTGGATAATCCTGGCAGCTGGTCCCATGCAAGTTGCTCTTGGTAGTTACAGACCTTCTGGTGGTAGAATTTTTCCTGTTGTGTTCACCCCTGATGGTGGGATAGTATATGCCAGGTGACACCAGGTAGAACAGATGGCCTCATTTTTTGCCTGGTTCTTATTTCAAGTCAGGTTCTTCTTCTCTGATGTCACGTGCGTCAAATGCCATTCCTTCTAAGCAATAATCTCTATTTACGTTTATTATTGCTGAACTCTGGTTTGCCCGGAAATAGTTTTCCTGTATTTTTTTTTAATTTAAAGGTTTAGAATACAAATTAAAAAGGACATATTTCTACTTAAAATAAAATTGAAAACTGTACAGGAAAGCAGGAAATAAAAAAGTCTCTTTTCTCTCTACTTCTCCTACTGTCTCTCTTATGAAATGTTAACAACATTGATAAACTTCCTACATATGCATCCAGAAGTATATCTCTACCTATTTCTTTCTATCTCCTTTTTTTTTTTTTTTGAGAGACAGTGTTTCATTCTGTCTCCCAAGCTGAAATGCAGCATCGTGATCATAGTTCACTGTAGTCTTGAATTCCTGGACTCCAGTGAACCTGCTGCCTCAGTCTCCCAAATTAACTAGGACTACAGGTGCAATCCAGTATGCCTGGCTAATTTAAATAAAAAATTTTGTAGAGATGAGGTCTCACTATGTTGGCCAGACAGGTCTTGAACTGTTAGCCTTAAGTGATCCTCCCACCTCAGCCTCCCAAAGTGCTGGTATTATAGGCATGACCCACTGTGCAGACCTGTAACCATTTCTATTTCTAACTCCCTCTGTTCTCTTTCTCTCTCTCTTCTCCTTTCTCTTCCTCTTTTCCTCTCTCTGTTTCTCTCTGTCTATTTAACCTATCTCTATCTCTGTCTATCTATCTCTATCTTCCTATCTTTATCAATTTATCCTTTGTATAGTTTTCAGAATTAGGGATACACTTTACATACTATTTTACAATCAATGTTTTATTTTATTAATCATGTATATTAGAGAGTGTCATATAATCACACGTATTATCTTAAACGATTGCTCTTAATTGACGTTATATTTTGTCATATAAATTTACCAATATTTATTTCCTCATAGATGGACATTTGAATTAATTCTAGTAACTACCCTTACTTTTGTTGTTACAAACATTACTGCATACATCTAAGATTCTTTGAAAGACTTCCCTTCCTAATGGTCGGCAGTAATTCCCTGGCCTCTTACCCCACTTTATTTCCTTTGTAGCATTTAGTGTTATCTGAGATCACTCATTTATTTCTACTTATTTCCTGTTCCCTCCAAATGAGAATATACAGTGTCACAAGAATAGACAATGTCTTAGAAAAGTGCATGACACACAGTGGGTGATTAATAAACACCTGTTTCAAAAAATAAACAAAAATTAAAAAATGAACTCAATATATCTGGTAGAATAAATTTGACTGAAGGTAACCAAAAACAGCAATTCAAATTAACTTAAACAAAGAGATCTCACAGAAACAGATATCTAGAGTTACAGCATGTTCTTGGAAATAAATTATTCTCATCTTTTTGTTTTGTCAGCACACACTTCATTTTATGAAAGGTTACATGCTCAATGATAGCTGCAGGATTTTCATGTTCAACCTCCAGATATGACAATATCCAGAGGAAGATGACAGGCTATCTCCTTCTTTGTTTCTTCTCTAGGGATAATGAAACCTTTAATAGAAGTTTCCAGAAGACTGTCTTCTAACATTTGGAACTATTGAGGGTTTTAAGGAGCTAAACTGTTTTGTAATTGTATAAAATATTTTCTGTATTATAGGCAAAGATACATATCTTCAGATTCTCAATTTTAGGGATAATTTTACTTTCTAAGTATAGGTTTAGACAAAAATATGACTAAAGTTGGTGGCTTTCTCTAAAGGAATGTATGCATTTTTATTTGAATAATAACCCACAGATATCAGAGGCTACAACAGAGAAGACTTGAGGAAAGTCATGTGGGCATGGTGGTCACCTCATGCCAAGGCATCACAACTGGAAAACCAAGATCCTGTTGACTCTACCTTCAAACTTTATCACAGAATCAAACCAAGAGCATCATCTCCACACTTAGAAATTTTTTTGAAGCCCCCATATTTGCTGCTTGGGTCATTTCTGCCTGATGTCTCAGCTGTTTCTCTTGCCTTCTGTCAGTTGGTTCTCTACAGAGCAACCAAATAAACTTTTACAAACAAAATTAACCATGTCATTCCCTGACTCAAATCCTCACATAACTTTCCACCTTACTAAGAGTAAAATATGCTTTACTTATCTACATGTCCTTAAGATGTCCATCATGAGTTGCTAGACCATCACTGTTTTCCTTAGTCACTGCAACCTAACCCAGTGGAATGCCCTTCCTTCTCATTGTATGTATCAAGCTGTTATTACCTCAAGGTCTTTGTGCTGGACTTCCAACTTGTCACATGATTGCTTCCTTTGGATTATCCAGGTCTCACCCCTACAATGTCAAGGTCTGTATAGGTCTTCCCTGAGCACTGTAGCTAAAATAACTTCATGTCAACTCCTAGCAACTCTCTATCTGTTTTGTTTTAATTTCTTCATAGTTTTATCACTCTATGATATCTGTATATTTGGTTCATTTGCTTATTTATTTTTAGTCTTTCTCAATCAGAAGGCAAACTTTTTTGAGGGAATGAATTTTGTCCAGTACTTTATTCCCAGCACCTAGAACAATACTTATTTTAGTTAAGATTCCAGTGCTTAATTAATATTTGTTAAAAACAACACCAAGTTCTGTTCTTTCAATTTCTTTTATGTAGGACTTTTGCATCATAAGTTGCATATGAAGTTCCAAGAAGAAATGTCTTCATTTCGGGCATGATTTGTTCAGGAAACAGAAAAGAAGATGGGCATAGGCTTAAAAATTTTTGTCGAATGTATAGAGTGCTATCATGTGGATGAGTGACTCTGGGGTCAAGTCACATTATTTCAACAGGACCAGTAGGTAGAAAGGAAGAAACATTGACATTAGACTCACACAGTCCACAAAAAAGAATTCCAAAATTGTCACATCAGCTTCTCCCTCTTCTAAAGGAATGACTTGTTCTTGCTGAGAGGGATGCCAAATCAAACCATAGAATCAAGAGCTGTGAGAAGAGGGCAATGGAAGCAAGAAGGAAAGGGCATCAGTCTCAGTGGGAACAAGGGAGGAACTGTGAGAGGGAGGATGTGATGGAACACTGAGAAAAGGACGGGAGAAGAAAGGGGATTTTATTATAGATTGCTGTGGTCTCTTTATTAGTTCCTTTTCATGCTCTTGAGTAGATAATGGAATTCTTTTCTCTGAATTTTGGAATATTGACTGTACTTCTTGAATGTGAAGCCCTCTGAGACGTAACCATTACAGAAGTTATAGTAAAAATATCACTTTAAAACAATTTATTGGAAATGGGTAAAACTACTTGATAAATTAAAAAATGCACATGGTAAAACAAATTAGTAGTAGCATGTTATTCAAGTTTAAGTAAGACCTCAAAGTCAATTTGCTGAACACTAAAGAACAAAATAAATTCTGAGGCCTGCTATGATACTCTCCAGACTATATCTCTAATCTATTGTCAGGTAGAAGGAGCTTTTGGGGTAGAGTGAAAGTGACTTTTATATTTTATCACTGATGGCCTCTTGGATGAAAGTTGGCCCATTTGAGTTTGGAAATGGAATATCGATTGTTTCTGTTTTCCCATTTAGAATTTCTTGCCAAAATCACTTGCAAGGTGAAGAAAATAGAGATTCATGGGACTGGAGAGTCAAGGCGTGTAGTATTCTGGTCAGAGTTGGGTGTTTCTCTCTGTGCTTTCACTTCTGGCTCCTGAAAGAAAAGGAATTATACTTTCTCAATGTAGAAAAAACAATCTAATTTGGGAGCTAGCTCTGACCTCAGTCAAAATTGGGTCCCTGGAACAAGTCAAGCAAGAAAATATGGGTTGGGCCAGGACAGGCACAGTGAACTGATGAGGAGGGAACTGGACTATAAGTTTGTCTGTGTGACCCTAGGAGAGTCCCTTTCATCTCTCACCTCATTCTGTTTATTTGTAAACTATGGAGAATAGTTGAGATATTCTGAATGCTCTCCTCACTCTGCTACATGACTTAGCAAAGCTGCAGGTCAGTATGTTTTTGTTGTCACATAATCCTTAGGGAGTTAAGGTTTAGAGTAATATTAGGACACAAAAATAAGACAGAGTATTTCATCAAGTAAGGAATTTTTTAAAAAAAACTGGGTAAGAAAGGCATCAATTAGAATGCAGAAAATTATAAATTTGATTAGATCATGTAACTTTACAATTGGCCAGGGAAAGAAAAATGCTGTTTGAAATTCTCAACCAACTCTTCTGGCAAAAGTATTTCTGACATGTGAAGAACTCTAGATGAGAAATCTCTTTTTTCCTTCTTCCTTATTCTTCATAGCTGCTCTGAAAATTTGATTTTCTTTAATGACACGCAAGGCTCTCCAGGATCTGTCCTCATCTGTCTTTTTCTATGTTATCTCTCTACAGTCCTTACTGGTCTTTCATTATTCTGTCTACTTCAGACTCTTCCTCACAAAGGCTTTGTACTTTGTTACCTCACAGCCTCTGCTCAAATTTTTGCCTCCTGAAATGTCTTCTCCTTTTTTCTAATTTTCAAAATCCTATACAATTTTTAATCCCATCTCAAAGGTCACTTTTTTCTTTCCCTTCTCCTTCTGTAATAGCTTTTTGTTTAATTGTAAAAGTAATACTTGTAAATGATGTCATGATAAAGGCACAAAAGAGTTGTAATGTAAATGACAAAACTTTCTCATATCCCAAACTCTCCATCCAGAGTGTTCTTCTTCAAGCAAATGGTTATTACTAGTTTTTGGATTCTTTTGTTTAACTCACAACACATACCCCCTGACCTTTAGACCACACTAATTAAAGGAAAAGGATAATGTTAACCCAAGGGTGGACAAAAGCATGCTAGTCTGTTGTACATACTCATCAAACAAAGCCTTTTCCAAGTCCTTATGGGGAGTTCTCCCTCCCTAGGCAGTGAGATGCAGACAGTCTTGGGCTTTATGAAATACACAGACTTCCATGTGAATCCAAGCTCTAGAATGTCCTTCTCGTATAATTTTGACACATTGTTTCATCACATTGGAGCCATTGTTTGATTTCCTATAAAACAGGGACAATAATTATGTCATAAGATTGACCACATCCTTGACCAAAAATCAAGCATAAACAAATGCCATAAGAACAAAATACTCCCATGCACCTTCTCAGACCACAGTGGAATAAAAATAAATATTACCACCAATGAGATCCCCTCAAAACACACAGACATTGACACTAAACAGCACAATGCTGAACAACACCTGGGTCAACACAAAAATCAAAATAGAAATGAAAAGAATCTTGGAAACATGAAAACAATGATGCATCTTACCAAAACTGCTGGAATGCCACGAAAACAGTACTAATTTATAACACATAAAGAAAGTAGAAAGATCACGAGTCAGCAACCTAACAAATCACTTAAAGGACCTAGAAAGGCAAGACCACCAAAGCCCTAACTTAAACAGAAGAATCCAGATCACCAAAGTAAAAACCTAAATACAGGACATAGAAGACAAAAATGTCATAGAAAAAAAATCAATGAAACAAAAATTGGTTCTTTGAAAGGACAAACAAGATTGATGAACCACTAACCAGACTGACCAAGTAAAAGAGAGGAAAATGCCTAAATAAACAAAATCAGAAATGCAGAAGATCAAGTCACAATTGATCCTGAAGAAATACAAAAGATTACCAGAGATTACTATGTACTCCTGTATGGAAGTAAATTCAAAAACCTGACTGAAGTGGAGGACTTTCTGACATCATACCACCTCCCAAGATTGAAACAGGAAGAAATTGAGACCCTAAATAGACAAATAAGAAACTTGGAAATTGACTTTGTCATAAGAGAACTATCTACCAAAAAAACCCCTGGTCCAGATGGATTTCTAGCAGAATTCTACAAAACATATAAGGAAGAGCTGATACCAATCCTATTGAAAACATTACAGGCAAATGAGAAAGACAGACTCTCTCCAAATCATTTCATAAAGCTAACATCAAACTAATACCGAAACTGGGCCAGACCCAAATAAGAAAGAGAACTATGGGCCAGTATCCCTGAAGAACATAGATGCAAAAATTTTCAACAAGATTCTAGAAAATCAGATCCAACAACAAATCTTAGAAATTTTTTTCTTTTTAATTTTAAAGATGTGGGATACAATTCAGGGTTGGGTATACAAATGTTCATTATGCAGGTACCCTTGTTGATAAGGTGTGCCCCTCACCCCAGGCAGATTCCCACTACTGCCAATCTTGCCCTCCTGATCCTGTTTCGGCAGTTTCCCGCTACTGCCAATCCTTTTCTTATAGTATTACCATAATTGTTCAAGGTCTGCTTATGAGTGAGAACATGTGGTACTCAGTTCTTTGTTTCTGTGAACGATCACTCAGTATTATAAACTCTAAGTCCATCCAGGTTGCTGTGAAGTTCATGGTTTTGCTCTTCTTTATGGCTGCATAATATTCCATTGTGTATATGTACTACATGTGTTTAATCCAGTCCTCTTAGATGAACAGCATGGTTGGTGCCATGTTCTTGCTACTGTGAACAATACTACAATAAACATAGGTGTGCAAGTATCTTTTTTATAGAGTGATCTGAGTTCTTCTGGGTATATTCCTAGAGGATTGTAGGGTTGTATGGAAGGTCAATTTTTAGATCTTTTAGGAATTGCCACACTGTTTTCTTCAGAGGTTGTACTAGTTTACACTCCCACCAACAGTATAAAAGTGTTCCCTATTTGCCACATCATCTCCAGCATCTGTTGTTTTTTGTTATTGATAATAGCCATCCTGACTGGAGTTAAGTGGTATCTCAGTGTGGTTTTAATTTGCATTTCTTTGATGAATAGTGAGGCTGAGCATTTTTCATGTATCTGTTGGCTGCTCCTATGTCTTATTTTGAGAACTGTCTATTCATATCCTTTGCCCGCTTGGTAATGGGGCTGTTTGTTTTTTTCTTTTTGGCATGTTTGAGTTCCTTGTAGATCCTAGATGTTAGACCTTTGTCAGACATACAGGTAGCAAATGTTTTTTCTCAGTCTGTGGGCTGTCTCCTCACTCTCTTGATGGTTTCTTTGGTTTGTAGACGCTTCTGTTTGATGAGGTCCAACTTGTCTATTTTATCTCTTATGGCATGGACATTTGTGGTTTTGATCAGGAATTGATTGGCAGTTCCAATTTCCAAAAGGGTGTCTCCTGCATTTTCTAAGGTTCTTAAAGTTTTACATTTAGGTCTTTGATCCATTTAGAGTTGATTTTTGTGTATGGTGATAGGTAGGGAATTTTGTTTTAATCTTCTGCATGTGGTCAGCCAGTTTCCCCAGCACCATTTACTGAATAGGTTCTTCTCTCCCCAGTCGTTGGTGGTAGAGGCTTTGTTGAATATATGTTGGTTGAGAAACTGAGGTTTTGCTTCCAGAATCTCTGTCTTGTTCCATTGGTCTATATACCTGCTCTTGTACCAACACCACCAGGTTGTTTTGATTATTATAGCTTTATAATGAAGTTTAAAGTCTGGGAGCGTGATACCTCCTGCTCTGCTCTTTTTGTTGAGGATTGCTTTGGCAATTTGTGGTCGTTTATGTTTCCATATGAATTCCTGTATTGTTTCCAGGTCTGAGAAGAATGCTGTTGGTAATTTAATGGGTATTGCATTAAATCTGTAGATTGCCTTGGGTAGGAGAGACATCTTAACAATGTTGATTCTTCCAGTCCATGAGCATGGAATATTCTTTCATTTGTTTGTGTCATCTTTGATTTCTTTGAGCAATGTTTTGTAGTTTCCATTGTAAAGCTCTTTTATGTCTCTGGTTAGGAAGCTGTCAAGGTATTCCATTTTGTGTGTGTGTGTGTGGCTATTGTGAATGGGATTGTGCTTTTTATTTGCATTTCTGTTTGTTTGTTGTTGGAATATAGAAATACGACTGTCTTTTGCACATTGATTTTATACCCTGAGACTTTGCCAAAGTCCTTTATCAGTGCAAGGGGGTTTTTGACAGATTCTCTTGGGTTTTTGAGGTATAGAAACATGTCATCTGCAAAGAGGGATAACTTGACTTCCTCTTTTCCTATTTGGATACTGCTGATCTCCTTCTCTTGTCTGATCGCTCTAGCTAGGACTTCCAAAACTATGTTGAAAAGGGGGGTGAGAGTGGACATCCTTGTCCTGTTCCAGTTTTCAGGGGAAATGGTTTCAATTTCTGTCGGTTTGGCAGTATACTAGCTGTGGATTTCTTGTAGATGGCTTTTACTATTTTGAGGTATGTTCCATCTATGCCTACATCTTCGAGGGTTTTTATCAAGAGAGGGTGCTGGATTTATCAAAAGCTTTTTCAGCATTTAATGATATAATAATGTGGTTTTTCTTTTACAACTGTTGATGTATTTAATTATGTTTATAGTCTTATGAATGTTGAACCAACCCTGCATCCCAGGGATGAAGCCTACTTGATCAAAGTGGATGATTTTTGAGATGTGTTGTTGAATCCAATTTGCTAGGATCTTGTTGAGAATTTTAGCCTCAGTGTTCATCAAGCATATTGGTCTGTAGTTCTCTTTCTTTGCTGAATCTTTACCTGGTTTGGGTATCAATGTGACGTTAGCCTCGTAAAATGATTTGGGAAGAGTTCCATCTTTCTTGATTGCCTGGAATATTTTTAGTAGGATTAGTATTAGTTCCTCTTTGTATGTTTTGTAGAATTCTACTGGAAAGCAATCTGGTTCAGAGCTTTTTTTTTGTAGGTAATTTTCTTATGACATAGTCAATTTTCTGGATTGTTATTGGTCTGTTTAGGGTTTCGATTTCTTCTTGTTTCAACTTGGGGAGGTTGTGTGATGACAGAAATTCTCTATGTCCTTTAGGTTTTCAAGTTTGTTTCCATATAAGTGTACATAGTAGTCTCTGATAATCTTTTGTATTTCTTCAGGATCAGTTGTGACTTGATCTTTTGCATTTCTGACTGTGTTTATCTGGGCTTTCTCTCTCTCTCTCTCTCTCTCTTTTGGTTAGTCTAGCTAGCAGACCATCAATCTTGTTTATCTTTTCAAAGAACAAGCTTTTTTTTCATTGATTTTTTGTATTATCTTTTTGTCTTTTATGTCCCTAATTTGGGCTTTTATTTTGGTAATCTGGATTCTTCTGCTGAAGTTAGGGTTTGGTGGTCTTGCTTTTCCAGCTCCCTTATGTGATTTGTGAGGCTGTTAACTTGTGATCTTTCCATTTTCTTCTTATGTGTTTGTAAAGATATGAGTTCCCCTCTTAGTACAGTTTTCATGGAATCCCAGAGGTTTTGGTAAGATGTTTCTTCATTTTCATTTTTTTCCAGGTTTCTTTTAATCTGTTTTGATTTCCAAGTTGACCCAGGAGTTGTTTAGTATCATATTTTTCAGTGTCCATGTCTTTGTGGGTTTTGGGGAGCTTTTTTGGGTGCTGATATTTATTTTTATTCTGCCGTGGTATAAGAAGGTGCATGGAAGGATCTCAACCTTGTGAGATTTGTTTATGCTTAATTTATGGCTGAGGATGTGGCCGATCTTAGAGTACATTCCATGTGGTGATGAGTAGAATGTATATCCATGGTTGTTGGGTGGACTGTTCTGTAGGTATCAATTAAGTCTATTTGGTCAAGTGTCACGTTGATGTTCTGGATCTCTTTGTTGATTTTTTTGTATTGATGATCTGTCTATGGTCATGAGTGGGGTTTTAAGCCCCCAGGTTGGATAGTGTTAGAGTCAATATCTTTTTTAAGTTTGCCTAGAAGCTGCTTATGAAAGTTGGTGCTCTTTTGTCAGGTGCAGATATGTTTAGGATGGATATTTCTTGTTGATGAACTGAAGCTTTTATCATTATGTAATGACCTTCCATATCTTTTTAAATTTTTGACAGCTTAAAGGTGATATTTTGTCTGATATTAAGATTGCTACTTCTGTTTTCTTTTGTGTTCCGTTGGCCTAAAATTTTGTTTCCCATCCTCTTATTTTGAGTCTATGAGTTTCCCTTCTGGTGAGATGAGTTTCTTGGAGACAATATACTGCTGCCTCATGCTATTTTATCCATTTTGCCATCCTATGTCTTTTCAGTTGTGCATTTAGTCCATTCACATTCAGGCTAATTATTGAAATGTGAGAGTTTATCCCTGTCATGAGGCTCTTAAGTAGTTTGTTGTTATTGTTGCTGCTTGTTTTCTTTCTTTTGATTTAGGGGTTGATTCTTGTGTGTTTTCAATCTTTTCCCTGCATTCTTGTAAAGGGTGTTGTCATTATTTTTTCCCTTTCTTCTGTGTTTAATAATTTCTTAAGTGTTTCTTGTAGAGCTGGTTGGGAAGCAGCATAAGCTCTTAGGGATTGAATGTCTGGGAAAGATTTTAATTTTCCATCACAGATGAAGCTTAGCTTAGCTGGGTAGGTAATTCTTGGTCGAAATTGTTTATCTTTGAAAACTTTGAAGATTGGGCTCCATGCTCTCCTTGCCTGAAGTGTTTCTGTGGATAAATCTGCTGCTATTCTAATCGGTCTTATTTTGTAGGCAGTGTGACCTTTTTACCTTGTTGCCTTTAGGATTTTTTCTTTTATGCCTACTTTGTTTAGGCAAATTACTATGTGTCTAGGAGTTGGTCTACTCATTTGTTATCTAGCAGGGGTTCTCTGAATCTCTTTTGTTTGAATGGTCATGTCACTGATGAGATGAGGGATGTTTTCTTGGATAATTTCATGAAATGTTTGTTCCAGGATGGTCTCTGTCTCTCTTTCTGCCTTAGGAAGTTCAATTAATCTTAGGTTCGGCCTCCTGAAAAGTCACTCATCTTGTGAAGGTTTTGCTCTTCTTTATAAGCTTATTTTCTATGTTTTTGACTGTTTGGGTTAGTTCCATATTTTGGTCCTCAAGCTGTGAGATTCTTCCTTCTGCATGGCGAATTCTGGTTTCCATGCTTATTAGTTTGTTATTTATTTCATTTACTGTATTTTTTTATTGCTGTTATCTCAGTTGTCAGCTCCTTCATTCTTTTCTTTTGTCTCTCCTCGATTCTATCTATTCTCTCTGTTAATGTCTGGATATCTGGATTTGTGGTTTGAGGCCAGCCATTCTGGGGCTCTTCGTTGTTTGCATTCTGAAGTCTGTATTCTCATGTCTGACCTCCCAGGGATCTGTGTGAGTCTTCTTTT
Source organism: Carlito syrichta (assembly GCF_000164805.1). Taxonomy (NCBI): domain Eukaryota; kingdom Metazoa; phylum Chordata; class Mammalia; order Primates; family Tarsiidae; genus Carlito; species Carlito syrichta. The sequence goes on from NW_007253531.1 coordinate 851,120, forward strand.
GGTGTTTCTTTTGGTTTTTCTTCATTCGTGTAGATTTCCTTCCCCCCATTTCTCTCCCCTTCTTTAATTCTATTGTTCAGGGGTGGGGGGTAGTTTTTACTTCTGTTTGCTCAACCTCCTATTCTTCCTTATGTGGATCCTCTGGTTTTGTTCAATTCTGAAGCTGGACTGTGGTGGGAGACTGTGCTCTTTGCAGTTTTGAGATTTGAGGGGGGAACTGTGATTCAGACTCTATCTGCAGATCCCAGTATCTACTGACAAGTTTGTGGACCCCCTGGAACCCACTTCTCACTGCCTTATGATCTGTCCATGCAGTGGAGGTATAGCTCGCTCCCTGAAACCAAAATTAGGTAAGGAAAAGGAAAATATTTGAAAAAGGAAGGGGAGGGTGAGAGGAAGGCAGAGAGAGAGGAGTAAGAGGGAAAACAGACAGACAGATACACCAACTAACAAATGAAAAGAGACACAAACAAAGACTGAAAAGAGAAAAAAAACCCTAAAACATACAGACAATCATACAAACACACAAACCAATAACCCCCCCATTGATATACTCTCCCTCAAAAGTACTCTACACAGATAGGAAGTCTAAAAAACAGCAATAAAATAACAGTAACAAAGCAAGTATGAAAATGTTATCAAAAACTGAAAGAAAGAGAGAGAAAAAAACTAAAACAAAAACAAAGAAAAATGAGCAAAACAAACAGACCAAAAAAAAAGCTCTGTAAGTCCAACTTCTGTTCAGCTCTGATCTCTAGCCTCTCCACTCTGCTCTCAACATTGGCTGATAGGGTTGCTCTCTGCCTGGGTCAGATGCCCAGGCCTACGGGGGAGGTGGATGGATCAGCTCTGGACTCACCCGACTTGCTGCCTGTCCAGTCTCTCACTCAGATCTGGCATGTCTGTGTCTGATCCCATATGGGGAAGGGGCTTCTGTCTCTCCGAGTTTGATGAGATTACCTTAGGTCCCAATGGAGGCTGGGTGGAGCTGGGTGGGGCAATGCAGGTCTCTGCTTGATCTCAGACAGAGAAAATGACTGCAGTCAGCATTTCCTCACCAGGGGTGGGGTTCCTCTCCAGCTCTCCCCAATCTTCTCTCTCCATGAATCCCATCGGGGCTCTAGCTGCTTTGCTGTCACAGGTGATGGTGTGGGCCAGGTGCCATATCAGGCAGGCTTTCCTCAGAGAGTCCTGAGAATGGCAGACAATCCTGCATGCCAGCAGCTCCAATCTCAGAGCAGTGGGGAGTTGCTGTCACCTCCAGAGGAGAGCCCTGGGTACATGAACCTAAGTCTCCCCTCAGACGAACTTTCACTCACCCACCAGCACACGCCTATTTACACAGAGAGTCTTTATGGACAGTGACTTTTGTGGAGACTCTCACAGATCGACCTGTTTCATCACCATCTTGCCAGAAGTCCTCACATCTCTGAAACTATCCACCATGGCTGAGTAGGCTTCATCCCCAGGATGCAAGACTGTTTCAACATCAGCAAGACCATAAATGTAGTTAAATACATCAACAGATGTAAAAACAAAAACCCACATGATTATATCACTAGATGCAGAAAAAGGCTTTCAACAAAATTCAGCATCCATTCTTGATAAAAACCCTTAAATACCTATATATAGAGAGAGCATACTGCAAAATAGTAAGCTCCATCTATAATAAATCCACAGCCAACATATTACTAAAAGGACAGAAACTGGAAGCATTTCCCCTAAAATCCAAAACAAGACAAGGCTGCCCACTCTCACTGCTCCTGTTCAATATAGTGTTGGAAGTCCTAGATAGAGAAATCAGATAAGAGAAGGAAATCAAGTGTACCCAAAGAGGAAAAGAGGAAGTTAAGCTATCCATCTTTGTGGATGAAATAATCCTGTACCTGGAAAAACTAAGATAATATGTCAAAACTCTCCTTGCACTGATAAAGGACTGCGGCCAAGTCTCAAAGTACAAAATTAATGTGCAAAAGACAGTTACATCTTTATAAACCAACAACTAACAGGCAGAGAACCAAATAAAAAGTACAATCTCATTCACAACACACACACACACACACACACACACACACACACACACACACACACACGACCTTGGCATCTTCATAACTAGAGAAGTGAAAGACCTTTACAATGAAAACTACAAAACACTGCTCAAAGAAATCAAAGAAGACACAGCAAATGCAAAAATATTTCATGCTCATGGACTAGAAGAATCAAAGAATCAACATTGGTAAGATGTCCATCCTACCTCAGGCAATATACAGATTTAATGTTATACTCATTAAATTACCAACATCATTCACCTCAGACCTGGAAAAGACAATACAGAAATTCATATGGAAACAAAATGACCACAAATTGCCAAAGCAATCCTCAGTAAAAGAAGTAAAATGGGAGGTACCACACTCCCAGACTTTAAACTCTATTTAAGGCTACAATACCCAAAACAACCTGGTACTGGTACAAGAATAGGCATATACACCAATGGAACAGGATAGAGATTTTGGAAGCAAAACCTCAACTTCTCAACCAACTCATTTTCAACAAAGCCTTCACCAACCACTGGGGAGAGGAGAACCTTTTCAATAAGTGGTGTTGGTGTTGGGAAAACAGGCTAACCACATGCAGAATAATGAAACAGGATCCCTACCTATCACCATGCACAAAAATCAACTCTAAATGAATCAAAGAATTAAACATAGAACCTCAAACTATAAGAATCTTGGAAAACACAGAAGATACTCTTACAGAAATTGGAATAGGTAACCAATTCCTGATAAAACCCCCAAAAACCCATACCATAAGAGATTAGATAGACAAGTGGGACTTCATCAAACTGAAAAGCTTCTGTAAAGCAAAAGAAACTATCAAGAGAGCAAGGAGACAACACACAGAATGTAAAAAAAATATTTTCCAACTATATGTCTGACAAAGCCCTAACATCTAGGATCTACAAGGAAACAAATGTGCTGAAAGGAAAATAAAAAATAGCCCCATTAAAAAGTGAGCAAAAGACATGAATATACCCTTCTCAAAAGAAGACATACAAGCAAACAGACACATGAAAAAATACTCAGCTTCAGTAATCATCAGAGAAATGCAACTCAAAACCACATTAAGATACCACTTAACTCCAGTAAGAATGGGCATAATTAATAAAACAAAAAACAACAGATGCTGGCAAAGAAGTGGAGAAAAGGGAATGCCTCTACACTGTTGATGGCAGTGCAAACTAGTTCAACCTCTATGGAAAACAGTGTGGTGATTTCTAAAAGAACTAGAAATTGACCCTCTATACAAGTCAGCAATTCCCCTTCTGAGAATATACCCAGAGGAACTCAAATCATTCTACAAAAAAGATTCCTGTGCACGCATGTTTATTGCAGGAACTTTCACAATAGAAAAAACATGGAACCAATCATGCTGTCCATCGAAAGTGGACTGGATGAAAAAAAGTGGTACTTATATACAATGGAATATTATGCAGCCATAAAGAGGGACAAAATTGTGGACTTCGCAGAAACTTAGATGAATTTAGAGTCTATCATATTCAGTGATCTATCACAGAAACAAAGAACTAAGTGCCACATGTTCTAACTCAGTGAGAACATCTATCATACTACTACAAGAAAGGGATTGGCAGTAGCAGGACACTGCCAGGGGAGCAGGGATTCACATAACATCAATAAAGGTGCCTGATGCTAATTCAGGTGAAGTGAGGTTCAATGGGAGGCCCAAATTTCACCTGTACGAAAATTATTTATGTACCCAATCCTGACTTGAACTCCACATCTTTAAAATAAAAAAAGAGGTCTGTGTAGTGAGTTTAGAGCCCTCCAAGCAGTGAGAGGGTATAATTGGTGAGGAGGGGGTTAGGAAAGGCCAGTGTATGATCTACAAACACGGATCTTACTCCCAGGAATGAAGGTTTACAGCAGAAATGGGACTTGTGCAAATCAACATTTATAGACATATGACTCTGGCACTGATATCGAGACAGTCCGAATGTGTAGAGCAGTGGTTCCCAACTTTTTTGGCATGAGGGACTAGTCTTGTGGAAGACAATTTTTCCATGGACCAGGGATTGGGGATTTGTGCAGTCAAACCTCACTGCTAATGTTACTCTGTATTTGCAGCCACTCCCCAGTGCTAGCAGCAATGCCTCAGCTCCACCTCAGATCATCAGGCATTAACTTCTCATAAGGAGCATGTAACCTACATTCCTCAAATGTGCAGTTCACAATAGGGTTCAAGTTCCTATGAGAATCTAATGCTCCCACTGAATTTACAGGAGGCAGAGCTCAGGAAGTGATATGAGCAATGGGGAGTGGCAATAAATACAGATGAAACTTTGCTTGTTTTATTGTTCCTAACAGGCCACAAGCCTGGGGGTTGAGGACCCCTAGAGTAGAAGATAATCTAGTCCAGAGTTAATGAAGGTCTTCATATGAACTCATTCAGTAAATGCTTATGGAGCTCCTCCAACATGCCAGATACTGCTCTTTACTGGGGATACTACAGTAGGCCAGGCAGAAAAAGTCCATCCTCTCAAGGAGTTTGTGTCCTGACAAGGAGGCAGGAACACTACAGATATGTAAAACAATAAACACATCAAATTATTTCAGACAACAGTGAGTGCAATAGATAACGGAGAAACCGAGTAGAGAGGATAGAGGGGACATGGGGAAGAAGACAGTCATTCATTGATTCATTCATGTGTCTCTTCACCCAGTATATACCAGAGGTATCAAAAATGTATACACATTTTAAGAGATGTTATCTATGAATTGCTTCTGGTTGAATTGAATTACGGTGGCAATGTGTAGTATGATATTCACTCAAAAGATGGTGTTAAACTTTTGTTATCAGTATATATTAAGTATTAAAATTTTAATATAGTGTTTTTCCTTTCTTAAAATGTGTATACTTTTTTGGCATCCTGTATATTTATTTATCAAGGGCCTATTATGGACAGTCTATAATGCAGAGATGAAACCTATGCTGGCCCTATTTTCACAGCATTTATGTCTCACAGGTGAGTCAGACACCATTCACATATCCCACCACTAACTGGCATACTCAAAAGAAAAGGAGTGTGGGTTTTCAGGAGAATATAGTCAAGGAATCTGACCAAGACTGAATTACCTGAGAAGGCTGGCTTTGGGAGGGTGAAAGGGGCAAGGTGAGACCTAGGGAGAACCAGTCCCCAGAGTCAAGACAGGAGGGAAAAGAGGCGAGGGGTGAAGCCACTCAGGTTGGTGAGAGCCCTGACGTGCCCACCTTGGTTCAGGGACTTGACCTTTTGTTGTGTTTTGTTTAGAACAAAGTATATTTTTTTATTGTGGTGAGACGTACCTAAGATAAAATTTACCATTTTAGTCACGTTAAAGTGTACAATTCAGTGACATTAATTACATTCACAATATTTTGTGACCATCCTACCATTTCCAGAAGTTTTTTATTACCCCAAACAGACACTATGATCCCCATTTGTCCTACCCCTCACCCTGGTAACCTCCAATCTACTTTCTGTCTTGATGGATTTGCCTATTTGAGAGATTGCGTAGAAATGGAATCATACAATGCTTGTCCTTTTGTGTCTAGCTTATTTCATTTAGCATAATGTTTTCAAGGTTTATTCATATGAGATGTGCCAGAATTCCATTCCTTTGTATGGTTGAATAATATCTCATTGTGTGTGTGTGTGTGTGTGTGTGTGTGTGTGTATATATATATATATATATATATATGTATGTCACATTTTGTTTGTTGATTAATTTGCTGATGGACACTTGGATTGTTTCCACTTTTTGGCTATTGTCAATAATGCTGCAGTAAACATGGATATGTAAACAACAAAAAAATAGGGACAATAATTATTTCTTCAGAGAGTTGTGGGATGAAATGAGAGGTTGCTTATGAAATGGCATGTGAACAGCATGTAGTAGTGCTGCAGAAATCTTCTTCCCTTTAACTCCCACTCTGGGCATCAGCAGGAATCTCTGTATGTCCACTTCATTACTCATAATGGCTCTTTTGAGGGCAGAAACTATGTGGATATAGCTTTACATCTATGAAGACCCCACTGAATCTAGCTCAGTGTCTATTTAGGCGATTAATAAACACCAATGAAGTTTAAAACTGGATCGATCTGGCTCATGAAAGGCAAAGTACTACGTTTTGTGTGGGAAGACGTGAGTGAGTAACCTAGTTCTGTCATCTAATTGAGGTGTGTCCTCAGGCAAGTCATTTAAACCTTTCCAGTCCTCAAGTTTCTTATGTGTGGAATGTGGGTGGCCACTTCGACTTTATAGGGTTGTTGGGAGGAAGAACTGAGAGCAGTGTCTGAGCTGCTGCAGGACACAGAGTTATATCTTATCATGAGTATCTTTTTATCAATTTTTTGTTTCCCCGCACAGAAGATTATTTTTGGGGTGATACACTGTGTTCCTTTTCTTATTTCGACCCCCTCTCCCATGCTGAGAGCTCACAATCATCAAGGGCTGGAGGGAAGATAAGAAATCAAGGTCTGTGCAAGAGTAAGAATCATTCCTTTCTTAAATTTTGATAGATTGAAACTGAATTACTGCAACTTTCTGTTCCATTGTCAAATTGACTTGAGTGAGTCATCAATATGGTAATCATTAGAGAAAGCCTCACATGATAATTTATTTAATGAGGGATCCACAGTGTTCTGCACATGCCTGTCCTCCTAAATACAGTCAGCAACTGAGCAGCAGGATGTCAGTCACTTTGTGATTTATTTGGTGCCACTCAGTATCTTCTGTGCAAGTTCCAGCTATAATATTTGGTTCTCTGGTACCTCCCTTGATATTCCACAATCTTCCATCTGGTTGTTTTCTGGGGGTAAAGCATACCATGTACTCTCTGACTTCATTTTGTGTTTCATCTCCAAGAATGTATGAGTATTAAAAACAGAGAAATAAGTCTTGAAGTAAAAGTCAAGTGGTAGAGCTTGGTGGCAGAGTGTGGGTGGTGAATGTGTGCAGAGAGATTTCAGAAGGTCACAGAATGTCTAGGTCAGAGGTTTTCAAGCATTTCAGTCTCAGGATGTCTTTGTTCTTGTAACAATTATTGAGGACCTTAAAAAGGTTTTGTTTATGTAGATTATATCTATCAATATTTACCACATTGAAAATTAGAAAAACAAGTCAAATTTCTGTAAATTTATTTTAAAATAGCAATAATAATCTCATCACCCAGTGACATCAGAGCTAAAGCATCAATACAAGTCATGTAGCCTCTGAAAAACTTAATTTTATTATCAAGTTAAAAGGAAACTGAAAAAGGAAATTAATATTATAGTATTATTACAAAATTAATTTGGCCTCATGGGCCATTGAAAAAGGTCTTGGGAATCTTTGAGAACTGTTGGTCTAAACAAGGACTTTGGAGATTAGGGGCTGAATGTGTGTGTGTGTGTGTGTGTGTGTGTGTGTGTGCGCGCGCATGCACGTGTACATAATAAACATGACTCTCTCTCTATCTCTCTCTCTCTGTAATAATAATAGCACATTAAGTGTTAATGGTGAATTAGCTATTATGGTAGTTCACAGTCATTATTTATTTAATCTCCATTATAACTAATGAGAGGAGATAGTATTATTGTACCCATGTTACAGATTAAGAAATGAGACACAGAGAAGTTAAGTGAGGGCAATTTATAATGACAAATATTAGAAAAGGACAAATTAAGTTTTGTCTTAACTTAGGCTATGCTAAGATATGACAGAAAAGGGAAAACACAAACTATTGTGTATGTATTGAGTGGGGAGTTATTCTAAAGCATACATATAGAAAACAAGACTAGAGGAACACTCTTCTGCAAACAAAACTACAGGTTAAGGGTTATTTCCCTTGAAGGATGACAAGAGTAGCTTTCTGTTTAAGTTCTAGAGATACAGGGAATGAAGGCTATAATGGATGCTGTCATGAGCTGTCCACAAGCCTCTTCAGAGCTGAGGCACTCAGGTATTGACAGCTGACTGCTTTCAGTTGAGTTTCTCTCTGGGAGTTATTTTTCAGTCAAAGAAAGCTGTTAATGCAAGGTCACGCTCCTTCCCTCGGGGCAGCACAAAGCCATGACTGGTTAGCATGCCTGTCAAAGCCTGGCTCCCTTGTCTCAAGTCGGGGTAACTATAAAGGCCATTCTGGTCCTGGACCTCCCTATGGGATCTACTGAGGCCTTTTCTGCTTGTGTTTGACTGCTCAATGCCTCCCTCTGGCCAGCCCTGTTTTCCTCAGAGAGCTTTTCAATCAGCATTCTGCTCTCAAATCTCCCTCTCAGAGTTGGTTTCCTGAAGGAACCAACCTAAGACAGAGACAGATTCCCAAGTCTTCTGTCCTTCAAGGTCTTTATGTGGTTAATATTTAGTCTCTTTAAATTCAACAGTATAGTTGTCTTAACTTATCCAGTCTTCCAGGGACAGTCTTTTCATTCCGTGTTGGACACTTTGGATTCTGAGAGTTCTTCTTTCTGCTGAGCTGAAATTAGCAGACAGAAATTGGTCTACCTGGTATCCATCTATTATTTTCAGTTTCCATGTGGTTCTTACAGATTTGCCCATTCCTTTGTCCATGATGACTGTCCACACGATTCCGTGGGTGGGGCCTTTAAATTGGATGCATGGGGACATCACCACAATCAGAGAGCTAAACCACACATGTTAGGTGCCTCCGAGTTTTGAGGTTTTCTGATTCCAGAAATTTTTTTCTGGTAAGTTGTTCATGGTAAAATGTTTACTCTTTACACTCTTCACCTTACATGCCAACTTGGATATCCCAAACCATGGAAAGATGGCAACACAACAAACTTGCTTTTAATTCTTTTGCTTCCTGTTACAGTAAAATGGGGGTAAAAATTTAAAGACCCTTAGCCCCATGGTTTTCAATTTGACCCCATATGCCTTCTTCCTTGTGATTTTTTTTTTGTGTGTGTGTGCAGTGTCATCTTCCCTGCTGTGTTCTGGAAGTAGGACAATTTTCAGTGTTATTTTTAATCATGTAGCACTCAGGGAGATGACGATATTGATTAAAATGTGAGTCCAAGAAAGGTATTTCTTTCTGAGAGGGCTACATGGAAGAAGTATGCTTTGCTTCCAAAGCTCCTCTAGGTGGCATTTTATCAAAGCAGTATTGCTACTGTGGTTAGTAGAAATAATTTGCTCACACTATTATTCTTAAAGTGATAGTATTAAACTTCTTGAAAACCAGAATGTCTATAGTTTCATGGATGATTATAGTGAGGATTTTAGAACAAAGTGTTGTCTATTAAAAAATATATAATCAGATCCATACTTGCCAAATCTAGCTTATTCTAAAAGGAGATTTGAGACAAGATTTCTAACCTGGGCTCTGACACTAATCAATTATGTGAACTGGTGCACGTCAAATTCCCTCTCTCTGGACTGATTTTCTCTTCTTTGGAGGGAGAGAGAGAGTGAGAGAGAGAGAGAGAGAGGGAGAGAGAGGGAGAGAGAGGGAGAGAGAGAGAGGGAGGGAGGGAGAGAGAGAGAGAGAGAGAGAGAGAGAGAGAGAGAGAAGCCAGGAAACTAGATCCTCTCTCAGTTCTTTTTTTCTTCTACTAATAATTCTATTTCATTCATTACAATATTTGAATTACAAGTTTTCTAATACTGTCATCACTAGATTTATAAAAAGACAAGATTAAGCTATTAGTTTGTTTATAAAATACTTTAAGTAAGACATTGCTGTGAATTTAAAATATCCTGCTTTTTATGGTTTAGGAGGACCTATAAGAAACGTTTCTTCTCAAATGAGTTTCAGAATCATTTATTTCAAGCCAAACAAGCTTAGTGATTGACAACCTCTTTTCTACCCTTTCAAGCTGTTGTGGAATGAGTTTCTTTGAAACCTAGAGAAGCTCATCTGAGAGAGCAAGAGGTCTTCACAGATAATTAGTAGCATTAGCTAGGTCAAGAGCACCCCACTCTTTTGTCCTTTTTAAAGTTTTCATTTTCCTGATGCTTTTACCTGAATTATAAAAATCTCACTCAACAGAGGCTTATAATATTTTACAATGTCACAGAATTTTTTCCCATTTTTCTGTTAGAGATAGATAGATAGACTTAATAAAAAGAAGAGTTTGTTCTTTCAGAGCCCAAGCTCCTGTGTGCCTGTGAATTTGGGCTCAAGGGAAGGTAGTTTCACTCTCTGAGAGCATTGCTGCTCTGCTGTGGATGTGGAATGAGACTGCACTGATTCTGTGGTTTGAAATCTGCTTCTCCTTCATACCCACTGTCATGTTTACCCCAAATTCATAGCACCTAGGGCTGTTAAATTCACAAAAGACTTTGCTGGTTGCCTGGCTCCATATTTTTCAAGGGGTATTCCATGAAGTATGAGCTATGGTGGGTAAAATAAATCACTTTTTCATCAAAGAAGTTTTGGAAAGGCTGCAGAGACCCTTCCCTTACCCCCTAAATAGTCAAAGTACACATTGGCATTTTAATTTCACTGGAAATTCCTACAGTAAGGAAACCTATACACATAGTTCATTGTTCCGCAAATCCATGAAATGCTTTGAAGAATCTAGCTTTAATTTAGCCATTTTATTTTCTAGATAATGAAACAAAGTTTAGTCAAGTTTAAACTCAATAATTTAGTCACAATAAAATCATAGTGGTAGAATTGGTACAGAACTCGATCTCTTGGCTTTGATCCTATTCTTTATTTGTACATTTTAATTTCAGATCCAGATCTGGATCATTCTCTACAATTTAAAAAAATGTAATATGAATTGCACACATCTTAAAACAAAAATGGACCTAGACAGTGTTGCTTAATGTTGTGTTACTAATGAGCATAGTCAGACCCAAAAAGGCTAAATGTAAATGACTGTTTCATGATCATATGACTAAGTAAGAGCAGAACCCGAGTTAAGAGGTGAATTTTCCTGAACCCCTGTAACCCCACTGCAATAAAAGCCAATAAAAATATATATATATATATTGAGTTGGAGTCTCACTCTGTCACCCAGACTGGAGTGCAGTGGCACGCTCCCGGCCAGCGCAGCCTCGACCTGCTGGGCTCCGGCGATCCTTCCGCCTCAGCCTTCCACGTAGCTGGAACTACAGGCACGCACTACCACGCCCGGCTAATTTTTTTGATTTATTGTGGAAATGAGGTCTCACCAAGTTGCCCGGTGGGTCTCGAACCCGCGGGCTCAGACAATTCACTCACCTTAACCTCCCAAAGCACGGGCTTACAAGCTGAGCCTCTGAACCCAGCTACCAATAAAAATATTAAGGATTAGATTTTAAAATGTCAAATATGTAACTTTGAGCATAAACTCACTTTCTTAAAGTTTGGCTTAAACTAGTTTAATGAGGAATTGTATTATTGATAGATTTTGTATGCAATTCCAGATCTGGGTAGCAGTGACAAAAAGCCCAAATATTAAAGAAAATGACAATTATAGAAATGAGGATAGATGATATTTTCTAGATGTTTATGCAGTGCCAGGCACTATGCAAGCACTCACCTAGAATTAACTCTCACAGTAACCCTATGAGGTAGGTATGCCTATTTTGGTGCGTGATAACACTGAAGCTCAGAGAAATTAAGAGACTTCAACAGTTCACACAATAGCAAGTGGTAGAATAAAAAGTTGAATCCAGAAAATTATTTTCTAGAGTCAGGGTTCTTACAAATTTTATAATATTACAGAAATGTCACATTGAATATCAAATCTGAAAATGCTATTGGATATATTTTCTTCCTTGAATGTCATCTTCCCCAATAGGGAGTATGAAGTTCCCATTCTTCCACTCACTTAAGGCAAGGAACTAATTGCTGGCTACTTTCTAAATAAGTCTATGCTGTCTTATCTTCTGAAGCCTCTTAAAAGATGCACTGAAATGCTTCTAATTTCATGTGTACTGGAATTACATGATTTGGAGAAGGAATTGACCTTCTGAGCTCTGGGAAGAAAGAGTTTGCTGAAGAAAACAACGATGTGAAAAAGATGACCCTTAACTGTAGTCCTACAAAAAACCTCCAACTGGTCACAAGTGGGCAGGTTTAACAAATGTACTCATTTGCAAGATGCCTGCTGATCTCAGTGCACTCTGTAATAATATTTGTTTACTTTCCCCTATTACCCAGGGGATAGCAGTGACCGCCTTGCCTTTTGGAGAACAAAATAATCTCAGTTTGAATGGCTGCTCTTATAGCTCTGGGAAGGTTGAAGCTTCACCAAGATTTTTAAGAGTTCCCAGAAACTTGCTTTCTCCTGAGGACTTTTGTCCCTAGCTCCTGCAGTCATTCATGCCATTGGCCTGTTTTTCTGTTTCTAGGGAAATATAGATACTCCCTTTTTGTGAATTAGATCACCTTACTGAAGATTTGGAAGGTCAAAGAAGAGGCCATTCAGTGTCCTACAAAATTTTCTGTCTCTCTCTCTTTCCCTCCCACCCTTCCTTCCCTTCCCTCTTAGGAAGAAATTTTCTTTTTCTTTTAATCTCTCTTTTAGGAAAAAATTTTTCCCTGTGTCATGAGAAGGTGGCTCTGCCCTTCTCTGAGGGCTCCATGTAAGCTGACATGTACTTCCCACAGTGGCTCAACGACCCCAAGAGAGTCTCTCAGGGCATTTTTCAAGAAATGTAATTTGCGTCTTAAGAGGAATTCTGTAGCATACCACCAAGAATAAATTTTTCTCTACTTATCATAAATGTATGTACTTGAGAATAGCAAAATCATATCTCTACTTTCAAATTCTGTACTTCTAACTTCTCACCAATGCAACCTACCTGTCTGCCTGGTTACTTAATGCCAGTATTTTATGAAGAAAATAGCTCCAGGTTTTAAAAATCTTATGCCTTGAAATCATCTGTTATCTCATGATTTCTTACCCTTCCTAAAAATGGAGAAGGTATTGCTTATTTTATTTTTAAAAGATGAATAAAATTGAGAACCAGGAAGGTGAAATGATGAGTCAAAACTCAAATTTCCACATACCTGGCACCACACCCATATTCTTTCTTGATGTGCCCCACTGCCTTTCTCATATGCATCCCCCAAAACTCAGTTTAAGGGACCACCAATTTCACCTGCATACATGCACCATTGCAAGTCCTGTAGTTCAGCTTTGGAGCTGGAGACCACTACAAAGAGAGAGGAAGATGGAAGAAAATACCATCATCATTGGACTTCCAAGGGCTTTGGTCGAGCCATCTGGGTTCAGCACTCATCCACCTTGCAGAAGGAATGCGCTTTTCAATTTAATTGTATTGCTGTTAAAGTTTAATGAGCTTCCTTTTGCTCCTAGGTGGCCATCCAAACTCCTGAACACAGTGCAACGTGATCTACTGCTGCCTCTTTTTCCTCCTCCCTTGAGCTACCTGTCTCTCCACTCTGATCCAGTCCCCTGACTTTTTCATCACTCTTCAAGCAAGTTATGCTACCTTCTGTCCCAGACTCCTCCCATAAGCTCTTCTTCCTGCCTAAATTGAACTCTTCCAACCCAGATGCTAACTTTCCATATGATTCTATGGTTTCTACCTACTTGCCTCCTTCTTTGGAAAGCCCTTTCCTATTATTCCGTGTTGAAGAACCTGCCTCCTCCCCCATTTTTTCCTATTTATTGATGTCATGGCACCTGTCACAAATGGTAATCATTTGCGCATTTGCTTATCTGTTTTTTATGATCTCTAGCTTCTGCTAGACCTCAACAAGCTCTGAGGGCAGTACTTAGAATAGTCCCTGACACATAGTAAGCTTTCAATGGATAATACTGAATGAATGTTTGAATGAATACAAGAACAGGGCAGCTTGTAAGAATTTTTTTCCTGCCCATTCTACAAATGCCCATTAGGCTCACTTCCTTGTGTGTATATTCAGGGAACCCAGAATTTGATTTGACACGGGCCACACCCTCCGACATTTGCTTCCAAGTGGGAAGTTGTCTGGGGGATAGTTTTGGAGCACGGTAACTGAGCACAGACATTTTCTTCACTAAACCTTATCTGCAACTTTCCAGAATCTCCTTAAGGGTGCCCAACATGCTCTGCACCCTATATATCGCGATGACCTTTAAGCTGCTAGGTCAGCTGTATTAAATGAGCAGGGTTCCTCAGTCCTGCTGCAATCCCATGATTTCTCAGCCCCAGTTTTGCAATTTCTCCTAGAACTGCAAGGACTCATGGGATTAGTCCTTGAATTTAATCTGTTTATCACAAATTGAGAAGGCCAGTTTGGCTATTTTCTCCCAAAAGGGAAAACATTTTAAAATTACATGTTACTGTGCTTATCCCAATTCTCAACCTTAAAGCCACATGGTCTCCTTTTCCTGAACTAGCCTGGACCATGGTTAACTTTCTGTATACGTTTTCTCTTACTCATTTTGCCACACAATCACATACGTTGGCATATTATCACCTAAATAATATTGCATTATTATTTAGTTATTTTAGGTGGACCCATGTTCCTCAGTGTCTTTCAGAGGTTGACAACTAGGGAAACAAGTCCTTTCAGGAACAGGAATTTGGGTGTTACATTTTGTCCACCATTAAGAAGATGACACCATCCAATGAACCTATAAGATTAAAATTTACTAAATATCTGTGAAATTGAGTCCCATTGACCAGAACTCTGGTTAAACTAAAAGACTACTCCACGACTGAGCTCAGTGGCTCACACTGGTAATCCCAACAATTTAGGAGACTGAGACAGGAGGATTACTTGAGCATAGGAATTCAAGACCAGCCTGGGGAACATAGTGAGACCTCATCTCCACTAAAAAAAAAAAATTAGCCATGCATAGTGGCATGTACCGGCTACTCTGGGGCCTGAGGCAGGAGGATTTCTTAAGCCCAGGAGTTTGAGGCTATAGTAGGCTTTGATCATGACACTGCATTCCAGCCTAAGCAATAGATTTTGACTCAAAAAAGAAAGAAAGAAGAAAAGAAAGAAAAAAACAAGAAAAAGAAAAAAAAAAAAAGATGATTCCATTAACCCAGACTCTTCCTAATAAGAAAAAAAATAGTCATGATATTTTGGCCTGAGAGTCATATGGGGGGCAGATAACATATCTCCTAAAGTTTAGAAGGTTGTTGGATCCATGGAAAAATTCTTACACATTCAAAATCCATCCAGGACTATTCCTTTTCATAGATAATTTTGATTTATTGTGTATATAAATGCTCCCCACTTGATAATGTACCCTAATACAAATATGTCTTTAACAATGCCTGAAATCTCTACTAATTTAACATTTATGACATTATTAGACTAATATAAAAAGTTGTGAGACAGCAATACTGCTCCTTAGTGAAATCCTATATGTGCCAGGCATTTTACAAATCAATTTCTTAATTTTTATAAGATTATATGCCTGGACTTATGCTAAACACTTTTCTTGGATTGTCTCATTTAATCGTATGAACAATATTATAATAAAAATTATCTTATTCCTATCTTATAGAAACAGATTTTACAAGAGGGAGCAACTTGCTCAAGGCCACAATCTAGTGAATTGTAGAACAAGCATTTTAATCCAAGCAGTCTGATCCTGTGATCATTTTAAATCTTTCCTCATAAAAGATACCTGCCTGATTTGCTTTCACAAATTCCTTTAGGGTTTAAGTCCTTAGGGGCCAGGCCTCAAGGTTGAAAGCCATTCTGCATAATAATAGCAGAGAAAAGAATTCAAATTCCCCAGAAAGGGAATAAGAAGGACCAGGTAGACTGGTTACTCTGGAGGAAGAGTTTTTTTTGTTTGTTTTTTTGAGTTGGAGTCTCACTCTGTTGCCCAGACTGGAGTGCAGCGGCCGTAAAGCATTCTAACGCCATGATACCTAACGACAGCTCGGTCTATAAAAGAGCAAAAAAAGAGTAATGAAAGTTTACAAAGAAGTATGTAGTAAAAACTTCCTGCTCAATCTTAAAAAGCTTCAGTAAAATCAACTTTGCTCATAAAGACATTTGTGTGAGTAAATTTGATTAGAGGAACTTGAGGTGATTCTGGGATCTTCCTCCATGGTTCTGGCAAGCATGGAGCCAGCTTACTGAGACAAAGAAATGCCAGGATAAGGAAATAACTGATAATTGGATTTCTTTTTCATTTAAAATCACCCATCAGGTTAACTGATGTTTTCATTTTATGGCTGAAGAAATAGTGACTGCAAGGCAGTAACTTGCTGAATGTCATGAAAAAAAATAATGACAAACTGAAGTGGTATGGCAAACCAAGTCTCATGGTCTGAACTTTTTTTTAATAACCTAAGCTGTCATTAGAAAAGATTAGGAGAACTATGGAAACAAATAAATAATAAAATTGCTAATATTTTTACTCCTCTCTTAGGTTTTTAATTTCTTTGACCTGAGCAGAAGAAGTCAAATGAAAAGTGAAAGTCACAAGTAAGAATCCTTCTGAGTGATTGTGTATACAATGAGAGGAAAGGGAGCTTTGATCCCATCCACTGCAAATCCCCCATCCTTTCCCATACATAACAGTAATCACTGCATTGTCAAGTTAGCCCTCTTGGAGGAGAAGCAAGGAGCCAGGGGATTTTCAGATTTAGAGAGCTAGAGAGGCTGCACCAGATCCCCTAAAAAAATGGAGGATCCTATTCCTACCCATGACAGTTTCTGCAAAGAAATCATGAAATTTAATTCCAGAGAGAGTAGAGTGTTACTTCAGTATGTAAGCACGTAATCCTTTAAAGAGCAGCAGTGTTTGTATAAAAAGGAACCTGAAACATGAAAGCTTGATGTCCACATCACATCAAAAACTCAGCCAGAGCACTCTTCTCTAGTTGTTTCATTTTCACTGAAACAAGCATGCCTGCCAGTAGGGTTTACAGACCCAGATGTCCTCATTTTACCCACAGATGGGAAGGTGAAAGAAGTAGATCAATTCAGGTAAAGATTTTGAGCTTAGAATATTTACTTTGTACCGGGCTCTATTCCTGGTGCTGACACAACAGAGAAGAGAGATGGAATTCTTGCCCTCATGGAGCTCAGAGTTTCAAGGGCAAGACAAGAAGATCTGGAAACAAGACAGGGAACAATAGCAGTTCTCAGACTCAGAATATAAGCCTCCCTTACTTAAACTGAGCTACAAAGGACCTTTGGGGTTAAGAAAAAAGCAAAAACTCAGTTATCACAGCCATTTTTTTGTAGGTCCATGATTTAGCATGTAGGACAGGGTGACAGTGTTGGGGTGGACTCAGGATGGGCCACAGTGCCTCAGTCTTGTTTACTCCTCTAGGCATGGAGACCAGCAGGGTAAATCAGAGGGCTAAAGGACTTCTCTTACTTTACTATTCATAAGGCCCTCCCACAAAACCTTTGCTCCTTTCTTTGGTGGCTTCTACCCCTTCAAAAACTTCCTTTCTGGTAGCCCCTATACTTTACCACTCAATATCTTTGTCTCAGTTGATATGGTTGGAGATGAGAAAACATTTGGTGTCTTTTGCCACTTTGACTTCAGCAGCTAATTAGGAGTCTAAGGTGACCCTAGAAACACTCTACCTTTGGGAAAAGATGTGGGTCCCACATGTGGTGCATGAGCTAAGGGCATCCCTGGGGAAAACCTATCATGGCTCCACCAAGGTTATGAAGATTAGGAAATGGGTGATTCAAGTAAGAAACATACAAACCATCCACTTCTTTCCAATTCACTGGTTCATTCTTTTTCCCTCATTCTTTTTGTTTTCTGCTCAGTCAGCCCACATTTTTCTCACTCTGTCTCATTTTTACTCTGGCATTGTGTAGCTTCATTGTGAACATGCCATCATTGATGCCTGGATTATCTCTTTGCCTGCAAGGGAGTTAATAAGGCAGGTACTGAATCCAGACTTTTTGGAAAGGGCCTTCCTTTCCAGAAGAAGCCCACTCAACAGGGTGACATCATTGTCAAGTTCAAAGTTTATTCCTAGACAGATTAATACCCCAGACATTAAGATCTTTAAGCAATTACTCTTCCTCCCAGCCATACGGAGGCCTACCACACCAACACATATACTCCTTCATTTCCATGTACAAAGTCCATACTTCTGTGTCTATTGAACATTAGTTATATTTTCTACACTTCTACTACTCTGATAAAAATATTCCTATCCCTGAACCCCTTCTTAGCTTGGCCATCTTGTCATGCAGGGTGGGTGGAGAAATCTGACCAATTTTTATATTCTTTGAGTTGAGTCCATTTTTCATCCCATGACTGGAGACAGACCTGAGGACTACTTGAAAATGTAAAGAGATGTACCCCACAATATCATAACAAAAAATATTGATTATAAAAAAAAAGAGAGATGTCTTCTCCAGTCCTGTGGATAGCACATCTTGCTTCTTTTCTCAATTTTGTCCTCTAAACTCTCCCCCATTTTCCTCTGGCATTCTCTCATTTTGGGGAAAAAAAGAACAGGAAAAGATCAGTGCTTTACTTCCTCCATGTCTCACCTGCAGCCCATCTAAGTTCACCATGTTTGTGGTCACCTCACACACAATTGTGTTCCAATCACGCAGAACTATTTGCACTCTTGCTAGACTTGAGATAGAAAAGAAATTTCCATAACTTCTAAACACTTTCCATCTGAAGCAGAAAGAGGAAAAAATTCCATAGTAGCCTCCTTGATAACTCCCTGCCTGCGTGTGTGCATGGGCACACAGAGACTTTACACCCTCAGAATCACCTTTGTCTTCAACTCCAGCTGCTGCATCTAATCTGGTTTTGCCTTGCATTAACCAGGCGTAGAATCCAGCCTGACTTCCACAGAAAAGCATGAGTGAGCAAAATCACCTCTATTAAACATAACTATAGACATAATGACAAGAAGAGAAGTGCTATCGGAAGCACATGGCAAATATTTAAAACCTCTGCTTCCCCCAGGAATTGTTTGTCTATCTGTTGGGCTCCTTTGTATCCTGGAACATCTCAAATCTCCCCTCTCAGTCCTTGGCAGTGTCTTGTCTGGCTTGTCCTTGTCTCCCAGATCCCCTTCTCCCTAGCATCCTCACCATAATTTTGCCCATAATTATACAGAGTAGTTAAGATCTCCAAAGTCCCTACCCCAACCTGCACATCTAATACCATTTTAATTTTAAGTGCGGGTGAGGCATTCTCTTTAGCATAATCCAACTTTTTATGAGTAGCTGGCTCTTTTATGGAATATGTTTTCTTTTAAACCTACAGTTCTTTCCTCTGTGACAGTTTTCTGATTTTTGCCTTCTACTTTCTGTTTTCACTAAAATTCCTACCAACCTCCCAGTAATTCTTAAAATTAATTAATGAGCATCTGTCTGTCTATGTGTCAGATTTATCTTTCTATGTTTGTCAGGCATATAGCAGTTGATATACTGACAGCTTCATTATTAAGATGATAAACTGCTGAAAGCAAGAGCTGTATCAAGTTCTTGCTTTGAACTCCTATTCTCCTTTAATTCTAAATAATTATCCTTGATCCAAGACATCAAACCTTTCTCACTCAGATGATACGTCTTTAGTAGAGCTGACAGATTCCTTTCTTAGCATTGGCTATGTCTCCATAGTCCCATATCCTCAGATGACTTCCCCTTCATCCCCCCTTACCATCATCTACTCTCTATTCACTGCAAGGTGGGCTTTCTGCTCAGAAACTTCCTCTGCACATTCCGGCATCTCCATAAATTATTAATGGCCTATTGTGGTTCTGGCTGGCACTAAAAACTCTAGGATTCTCGATGTGAGAAACAACCTTCCAAGTGTAGACAAAGATATTCTGCAGAAAGAGAATTTTTAGGGAAGACATGATAGTATAAAAAATGGCCTGAACATTTTATTATTAAAAAGTGGTAATGTCACAAAAGTAGAAAAAAGACTGGAGGACTTTTACAAATGAAAGTTTTGTCTAGACATCATAACTGTACAATATATGATCCTTGACAAGATTTTGTGCTGGAGGAATAACAACACAATAAAGGATGCTATTGGGTAAATGGACAAGAAATGCAATAGTAGATTAGATAAAAGTTCTATATAAATCTTCAGTTCACTGAAACTGATACCTCTGATATCTGCACTTGGATATAGAAGAGAATATCTTTATTCTTAGGAAATACTGAAGTATTTTGGGGGTAAAGAGTAATAACATATGCAACTTACATTCCAATGTTCAGAAAAAAGTATATATATATATGTATATATATATATATATATATATATATATATATATATATATATATAGAGAGAGAGAGAGAGAGAGAGAGAGAGAGAGAGAGAGAGAAAATGGAATAAAATGTTGAAGGTAGGTGAACCTGGGTAGATAGTATGCTCTTTACTATTAATACAACTTCTCTGCAAATTTGAAATTATTTTCAAATAAAAATTTTTATAAAATGGCTCATGACTTTACCTCCTAAATTTTACCCCCACTTTAAGATTCTCTAACTTTGCTGCTACCATCACACAAGGCTCCCAGAAATGTGATAATTCAACTGAAAGAAATTATATTAGTTGCAATCCCAGGCAAAAACCCTGCAACATACTTATCATAACTGAGTTCTAATATTTCAACCAGAGTTTTACAAAATATGAATACAAGACTACTGAGATTTTTAAATTCATTTTTGTGTAAATTTTGGTAATTTGTGCAACATTGTAAAATATATACTTGGTCTGAATGCTATTTTTGGAATACAATTCCTAAAATCCTTGGACTCTCCAAAGTGATGTCTTTTTGGATACCAACGAGATGACAGGTGGCTGGGATTCCCTAGTTCAAGATGGAAATGGTCACCAGAAAAACAAGATTTGAGGGTTGGTCCATTCGGCCTCACCTCCCAACTTCCATGGAGAAGAGTTAGGCTGAAGTTTAAGTTGACCACCAATAGTCAATGGTTTAATCAATCATGCCTACACAATGAAGCCGTCACAAAAACCCAGAAGGACAAGGTTTGAAGAACTTCTGGAGTAACTGAACATGTGGAGGTTTTTGGAGAGTAGTGCACTGCAGAGGGCATGAGGCTCCACATCTCTTCCCAAACTTTATTCTATGCATCACTTCATCTGTATCCTTTCTAATATTCTTTAAAGAAAACTAGTAAGTGTGCTTCTCTGAGTTCTGTGAGCCACTCTAGCAAAATAGTTGAAGATGTTTTATTACTGATTCAATCTCACTATTCATTATTGTTCAAATTTTCTATTTCTTCTTGGTTCATTCTTGGCAGATTATGTGTCCAGAAATTTATCCATTTCCTCTAGGTTTTTCAATTTGTTTTCTTTTTTTTTTTGAGTTGGAGTCTCACTCGGTCACCTAGACTGGAGTGCAGTGGCCGCTCCCGGCCACCGCAGCCTCACCTGCTGGGCTCCGGCGATCCTTCCGCCTCAGCCTTCCGAGTAGCCGGAATTACAGGCATGCGCTACTATGCCCGGCTGATTTTTTTATTTATTGTAGAGATGAGGTCTCGCTGCCCAGGCGGGTCTCGAACCCGCAGGCTCAGGCAATCCGCTCACCTCAGCCTCCCAAAGGCACGGGATTACAGGCTGAGCCACCGAGCCCGGCTAATTTGTTTTCTTATAGTTCATAATAATCCAATGATCCTTTGTAATCTGTGGTATCAGTTACAATGTTTCTTTTCTCAATTCTTATTTATTTGGGTCTTCTATCTTTTGATACCCAGCTAATAGCTTGTGCATTTTGTTTATCTTGTTGAAAACAAAACAAAACTAAAAAACTCTTTTGTTTCATTGAAATTTTTTTTGGTCTTTTTCATTTACTTCTGCCTTGATCTTTATTATTTCTTCTCCACTAGTAATTTTGAGTGTGATTTGTTCATAGTTTTCTGTTTCCAACATTAGCCTGTTTACTTGAAATCTTTCTACTTTTTGATGCAGGAATTTATTGCTATAAACTTTTCTCTTAGTACTAATTTTGCTGTATTCCATAATTTCTGGTATGTTTTGTTTTTAATTTCATTTGTTTCAAGACATTTTTGGATTTCCTTCTTAATTTTTTCATTGACCTATAGATGTTTCGAAGCATGTCTAATGTTTTATGTGTTTGTACAATTTCCAAAGCTCCTATTATTATTAATGTCCAGTTTCATTCCATTGTGGTCAGAAGTGATACTTGATAAACTGTTGATTTTAAAAATCTCTTTATCATTATATCGTGACTTTTGTTGTCTCTCTCTTTTTTTTTTGACTTAATGTCTATTTTATCTAATATAAATATAGCTACTCTCATTCGTTTGTTTTTTTTTTTTGGTTTCTCTTTACATGTAATATATTTTCTATTCTTTTGCTTTCAGTTTATGTGTGTTTTTACAGGTGAAGTGTGCTTCTTATAGGCAGCATATAGTTGAGTCTTGCCCCCGCTCCCAAATATTCAACCAGTCCATATCTTTAATTGAGGGATTTAAGTTATTTGAATTTAAAGTTGCTATCAATTAATGTGGGTTTACTGCTGTTATTTTGTTTTCTATTTTTCTTTTCTTTCTTTCTTTCTCTCTCTATTATTGTTTATCTTTATAGTTTGAGGGTTTTTCTGTAGTGAAAAGGATTGGTTCCTTTCTTTTTCTCATTTTTATATCTGCTGTATGAGTGAGATTTATTTTCTCATGTGTTTTCATGATGATAGTCATCATCCTTTTGCTTCCAGATACAGGATCCTTAAGCATTTATTGTAGGACCATTCTAGTATTGATAAACTCTCTCAGTTTTTGCATGTCTAGGATACACTTTATTTCTCCTTCGTTTCTAAAGATAACTTTCTTGACCTGAATATAGTAGTTTTCATCAGCATGTTATTTTTTCAGTATTTTAAAAATATCATTTCATTCTTTGTTGGCCTATATGGTTTCTGCCGAGAAATCTGCTGTTAATCTGACGAGAATTTCTTTATATCTGACATGACATTTTTCTATTGTTGCTTTCAGAATTCTCTCACAAACTTTGATTTTTAACAGTTTGTATAAAATGTGCCTCAAAGAGGATCATTTTGTGTTGAATTTGCTTGAGGATCTTTGAGATTTCTAGATCTGGATGTCCATATTTCTCTCAAGATTGGGAAGCTATTTGTTATTATTTTATTAAATAGGTTTTCTATGCCTTTTCTTATCTGTTCACCTTCTGGAATTCCCATAATGTAAAAGTTTGTTCACTTGTCCCATAAGTCTTCTAGGCTTTCTCCATTCATTTAAATTCTTTTTTTCTTTTTCTTTTCTCTGACTAGATTATTTCCAAACATCCATTTTCAAGTTCAGAAATTCTTCTGCTTGATATGTTGTTGAAGCTCTTGCTTATATTTTTTATTTTATTCATCAAATTATTTCTTTTCAAGATTTCTGTTTGGTTATTTTTTAATGATATGTATCTCTGTACAATATCTCATTCAGATTATAAATTGCTTTCCTGATTTTGTTGAATTACTTCTTTCTAGTCTATTGTATCTAACTGAGGTTCCTAAAGATCATTATTTTGAGTTCCTTTTCTGGTATTCATAGATTTCCTTTTCATTGGGGTTTGTTATTGGAGAATTATTGTGTTTCTTTGAAGGTGCTATGTTTTCTTGTTTTCTAATGCTTCTTTTGTCCTTATATTGATATCTGTGCACCTGGTTGATCAGTTGCTTCTTTTAATTTTATGGAGTGATTTTCATTAGGAAAGACATTGTTCTGTAGATGTGTCCTATAGTGTTGATTTGGTAAGGTGTTTTGGCTAGGTTCTGGATGGGAGTAGTAGTGTAGTCTTTGTATGTTTTTTAAATGGCTGTATTCTGTGTCAGTGGTATCTGCAAATGCCTCAGTGGCTGTGGATGTTTGTGGAAGTTACAGTGTGACTTCACTGGGGCAAAGACCAATGGGCAGGCCTGTTTTGGTGCTTCTGGGGTGGGTACACACATACATGGTGGTTATGCCACTAGAATGGATGAGATCATCATCAATAGAAGGCCCTGGATGTGCTGCCCCTTGAGCCCACGAGTGCACATGATGGTTGCTGTTAGAGGCAGGCCCAGACTCTTGGCACTAAAGAGTGCAGGCATAGAGTCCCCTCTGCCTGGAAGACAGTCACTTTGCAGCACTTTGTAGCCTCTGCCATGGAATGTCATTGCCTCGGTTGCTAGTTCTATAGCTGTACTGTTAGGTCCAGCTAGGTTCATGCCTGCAGCACTATATGTGTGTGTAGTAGAATAACAGCGAGTACCCAGAATGTGGAGATGCAGGGGTTATTAGGCCCTTAAGCAGAATGCATTCTGGCAGTGTCCCATTCTTAAAATAATGCCATGCTGCAGCACCCTGAGTCCCTGGTTTTTGGGGTGGGAAGTTCCTGTCTTGAATAATATAGTCACATAGACTCTAAGAAGTTCATATACTGAGATTACAGCCTATGAGACTGTGGAGCTCTTTGGCAGCTAAGATTGTAGGCATCTGTGGTGAGAATGCAGATTATTGGGGATCACTCACTCACTTACCTTGTCCTCTCAGTGGGGTAGTTGCTCTTGGTTCTGAGCAGCTTTTGGCCAGCTACTTTGTTTCCCTTTCTATGCTATCATCCCAGGTTTCTGTGCCTCAGAGTGATTTTGTCACTTCTTTGCTGAATTCTAATGTTTTCCCCTAGACCTCTATTCAATGTGTGGTTATCTACTTGTTATTTTGTTCCTTCTTTGTGGAGGAAGCAAATATTGGGAACCTCCACTCAGCCATCATGATGATGTCTCCCTCATCTACAGTTTTGAAAAATAGTTTTGAAGAATATAGAAATGTTTATTGCCTTTTCTCACAGCATGTTGATTATATTATCCCATTGTTTCATGGCTTCTATTATTTCTGATGAAAAGTAAGATGTTTCCTTTCAAGACATTCTATTAATCTTTGACATTTAAAAATTGGGGTATAATCTTTCTAGTTGTTAATCTTGTTGTCTTTATTATACTTGAATTTTGTTGTGGTTCTTGATGTGGAAATCAATTTAAAAAAAGCATTTTGGAAGTTTGTGGCTATTATTTAAAAAATTTTTTTCTGTTCCTTTCTCTCTTCCATTTTTCTGGAACTTCCAATATGCATATATTCTTACTCTTGACATTTTTCCACAGGTCTCCCAGGCACTGTTTACTTCCCTCATGTTTAATGTGTTTTTCAGATTTTATTGTCTCTAATAATTCTCAAGTTTGCTGATTCTTTATTTTGCCAGCTCACATCTTCCAATGAGTTTGTCTAACATATATATATTTGTATTGTAGCTATTGTACCTTCACAGTTTAAGTATTCAAATTTTGTTCTTTGTAAATAATTTCTATCACTGTACTGATATTCTCTGTTTGGTTATTTATTGCCATATTTTTCTTTGATGCCTTACATTTTGTTTTATTTCTTTTAATATGTTTATTATAATAGCTGTATTAAAGTCTTTGTCTACTATCTCCTCAGAGATCATTTCTATTGATATTTTCTATGTATTGGCCAAATTTTTATATTTTGTCTTAATTTTTATGTGTTTGTCAATAACTGGACATTTTAGATAATGCATGGTAAATATTCTAAATTCAGGTTTCTCCACTTCTGGGGGATATTGTTTTTATTGCTTCAGGTGTTGTTTGTTGGTGACCTGACTAGACTCATTCTGTCAAATTTCTTACCTGCATTTTGCAACCACATATGTCTCCATTCAAGTTTTCTTTTTTCCTCTTCATTCTTTCTTTAACTTTTAAGTCTCACCTTTTGTTGTTGTTTCCTTTTTTTTGCTGATGGTCCTGTGTATAAATTATAGAATGGCTTGAAAGTTTAGGCAGTTATTGGACATTCCAAGCTTTTGCTTTATTCTTTTGCAAAGCCTCACATTTAGCCAAAGATGTGTAGATAACCAGGACAAGGACCTCCCTCATCTCTCCTGAGCAGGCACTTAGCTTTTCAGATCACCCCAAACAACCAGAATAGTAACGAGATCTATTGTGTCTGATTTGTTCCTTGAATTTTTCTACTATAATTCTGGTTTATCTGTTGCTTGGCTCAGTCAGCAGTGAAGCCTTAGGCAGCTAAGATGTTTACCCTCCCACGTTGGCACTGGGAGTGTGATTATTTTTGAAAATGCCTTTGGGCATGTATCTTTTCTCCACTTTGCTCCAAATCAAGCCAGTCCTTTCTGGAGTCAGAGCTATCTGTTCTCATATTTTGCCCAGTCATAGTAGAACTTCCATGCCATGCAGCTGGAAGGGAGAATGGGAGCAGACTAATAAGTCACAGACTCTCATATCTTTCTAGATGTTTAGTAGTTTTTCTTGAATAAACATTTCCAAATTTGTTGTATGCCTTAAGTTAGTTTCTAAAGCCCTAGAGTGGTTCCCTTTGACAATTTTGTTTTGTCTTCACATTGATTTTTGGGAAAAAAAATTGGCCAAATCTCTTCTCTGACACTCTGTGGAATATTATTTATAAGTGTAATCATGTTCCATATCTGAATCCCAAACCATCATGAGGTGCTGTCCAGTACTCCATTGGAATCCATAGACAAATTTTAGTCTCTCTCTTACTCCCTTCAAAATTTAATTCAAACTATATAATTTTAAAAATATCAAGGTTAAAATACAGAACAGAATTACAAATATCTTAATTATTTGATCAGCAGTAAGAAGAGAGAGAAGAAGAAGATTGGGATTTTCTTTCTTTCTTTCTTTCTTTCTTTCTTTCTTTCTTTCTTTCTTTCTTTCTTTCTTTCTTTCTTTCTTTCTTTCTTTCTTTTGATTCTATTTTTGGTGTAGCATCATTCCTAATTTGAAAAGCTAAGAACCTAGAAAGAATCAGATAGTAGAGTTACCACAGAGCTAAACATGACCTATTTGATTTCCTCATTTTACAGATGAGCAAACTATGTCCCAGGGAAATTTTCTTTAAGAGTATGTTCTAGATTGTTACTTTTTAGTGCTTTTTAGTGACTCAGTTATGTGTATATAGATACCTTTTTTATTTTCTATGTTTTTTTTTTTAAACTGGTAGATAGAGTGGTATAAGTTGAAATCTGTGTGACAACTGATGTTGGCTGTTTGGTAGAATAAAAGTACTCCTAGTAATTTCGCTTACTTTCTTTCTAAGGAAAAAATTATGCTTTGTTGTGATAGCAAAGGACTGTTTCTACATGAAAGGAAAAATCTATTTCTAGGTCTGTACTCTCTAGCTATGTGATTTAAAATACAAAATTGAAATGAAATGGCCAGGAATTTGTGTTAGGACTCAACTGGAGGTGTGTACTGAGGAGAAGATACAATGAACTCACATTGCATTGCTTCTACACTCACAGCTTAGACATTAGACATCACTTTGAGTCACTGATATCAATTCTCAAAGTGCTAACATCCCCTAGCCTCTCTCACAGGTTCTAGGCTGAAACAAGATTTCCACTCCTGGAAACAGGTTAGGCATGAAGATATAAACTTCCTTATAAGAGGTATCAACTTCCTGTGATTTGACTCTGTTATTCTATTCTGCCATCTCTGATGGTGATGACTTGTACTTAATGCTTATCCATAAAAGTCTAGATTTTGCTGAGTTGAGTCTTGCTTTGCAACTTTGGTACCAAATACTTGGCATCGAGGGAGTACATGTACACAATCTTCGAAACCATGGAGATGGCTTATTCATTAGACACTAGAAAAAGGAATTTTCAGCCAAAATAGCAAGTAGTGCTTTAAAGAGAATAGAAAGAGAACTAGGGGAGTGGTAGTTCTACATTCTCAGATGTCAAGATGTAAAATCATCTGATATTAGATAGAATTATTTTCAGATGGGAATAAATTTTGTTGACAATATAACACTGATCACAAGACATGAAGTAAGAAAAGACTGATTCCATGAGAAGGTAGAGAGAGAAAACAGCAGGATGGAGAGAAAAGGGGAGGATAAAAAAAGTATAGAGGGAAGAGAAGGAACAGAACTTGGAGGAGTAAGTAACAGAATGGAAATGGAAGAAATTTGGAGGCAGAAAAAGAACGATGGCAGAGGAGAAGAAGAAAACCAAGAAAGACGACAACAAAAGCTTGTACGCATCATAAGATCTAGGTACCAGTATTCTGCTTAAGAGAGATCTTTTCATTTCTCTGGGTTTATGTTTTCCCAACTGTTGAATTAATAGACTAGACAAAGCAATTGCTTTGGTCCTTGCTGAATTAATGTGTCGTGAGAATAATACTATTCCTTCACAGACTGCATTTCACCATGTTTCCTCCTGTGAAATCTTATTTGCATCTATCCTCCTCCTCCTCTTTCATTCTACTGCTGCTGTGCAGGCCTTCCTCCTGTTTCTACAACTTGTGGAGTTCAATCTTCACTCTCTGACACGCACCCAGACCCTTTGCGTTGCTATTCCCTTTTACTGAAGTATTTTTCCACCAGGTCTTCATGAGGCACACTCCATCAGTTTAGATGTTTGCTAAAATATTGCCCACTTGAAGAGTCATTTTTTTTATCTTACTGTGTAACAGGAGGCCTCACCAGCACTCTTCCCTTCTTCTCTCTCTATCCTACCATTCAGTTCTACTTATTTTCTGTGTGATAAAATATGGGATGGTATAAATGCACATATTTACATGTTTTTTATGTGTCTTTTCATGAGGGAGGGATTTGGCCTTGTTCTCTGTGTCCTTAATACCAAGGACAGTACATAGTACAGATAGCAGACACTCAATAAATATTTAGAGAATGAATCTCATGTCTGACTGTAGTGGTAGACCAGAAAGGCTTAGATAGTCCCATTTTATAGATAGGGAAACTATAGCATAAAATAGGGAATCAGCTTAACACATCATGTGCTTTTGTGGTTATTTTTGTCTTATTTCCCTGTCACTATGTGTACCCACCTTGCATTTTATACTACACTTCAGCACTGTGTTTTTTCTCCTACACTCTATAACATCCTGCTCTGATTAATAAATTGCAATCAATTGCAATGCCTAATTATCTCCTTAGGAGGTCTGAGAAGAACCTAATAGATGGAGCATACTTACCTCTCAGCATGGGAAGGAAGCTATGGCTGGGTAACCCAGAAAAAAATGCTCCAAGGAGAAAAAAATAAAAAGAGAACAAACAAAAAGTTTGCTCTAGGTAAAGGTAACGGAAATGTGCTTGCTACTTTCAAATGTTAAATGTAATAAAGTTGAAATGGTGTCTGGAGTGCCTAAAGCATGTTTCTCTGAGTGTGGTCAGTAGACCACCTGATTCAAAGATACCCAAGATGTTTGATAAGAATGCAAATGTACAGGAAAACTCCAGGTTTGTGGCATCAGAATCTCGGAAGGAATACTTCAGAATCTGCATGTTTATTAACTTCATGATTTTTCTGATCCTCATTGGAGTTTGGAATAAAATTGACTAAAAGCTTGTTTACTTCCCTGTTGGTTTTTGAAAAGTAATGTGCTTCAAATAGGCATTCTTTTCTTTATTTTTCAACAGATGTTTACTGAGTGTCTACTTTTTGAGTGACGCTGTGCTGAAGGTTTGGACAC
This sequence comes from Carlito syrichta, assembly GCF_000164805.1. NCBI lineage: Eukaryota > Metazoa > Chordata > Mammalia > Primates > Tarsiidae > Carlito > Carlito syrichta. Next base: position 880,579 of record NW_007253531.1, read on the forward strand.
AGAGATGAGCAAGATGAGAGTTTTGCAATAAAGGATCTCTGTCTTTTCAAATCACCAAAGTTCAGGGAGAGAAGATGGTGCAGTGCAGTATAGGGACTTAATCCTGTGATTTGGGCTCCACAGAAAAGCTGCTGTCAGAGGGTTTGAAGAGTTGTCATGTGGAAGGAATGGAAGACACCCTCAGTGTGCCTAAGAGGACAGAACTATGACCAATGGGAGGCTGTCTCAGAAAGATTAATTTGGGCTCCATATGGGCTAAAGTTTTCCAGCAGTCAGAGTTGCCCAGTCAGGGACCAAGTGGCCCCACAGGCCTGATCTAAGAGGGTATTGGATGACCATCTGTTAGAAATTCTAAAAAGAAAGTCTCATATCTGGTGGGAGATGGAGCTTCTTCGATTCTGGCTTTCTGCTGAATCTGAGATTCACAGATTCACTAAAATATCATGTTAATTGATATTCCAAAATCAAAATGTTGATTTATGGATCCCAATTCTTTAACACATAGGTTCTGAGAGGGTATAAGGCAAAAAGATAGTCATATCATCCTTAGAGACCAGACGCAAAAGGCAAGTACTAAAACTGATAGTCAACATATCTTGCATGCTTTCTGTGTGCTATCCTTATGTTAAACACCTTTCATATATTACTATCTTTTGTCCTTAGAATAACTCTACAAGGTGGGTACCATCATCATCTCCATTTTACAAGTGGATTCGATGAGATTTTTACCCAGTGACTTTTCCAGGGAGTAGAGTGCCATTTTGGAATGACTTGTTTTGCAGACTTTGAAATGTTAAGATCAAGTTCTCATGTGATTTTTTTGGCTCTTTCCCTGCCTAATATCTACTAAGTTTTTATGTATTGCCTTCAATTTCACTTCCTGGTGATAAACTTGTCTATTCCTTCCAGGTGAAACTAGGCTTCCTAATCATCTGCTCCCATAGTACCCTGTGACTCTCCTTTTTATTTTTTTAAGTTATTGGCTATTACTATGTTCTCTATGAGCTATTATAAGGATAGGAAATAGCTTGAAATCCAATTTAAGAGATTCAATTTATTCTTTAAACCTATAACTCATATTATTACATAATGACATTCTGATTGCTGAGCCCTAAATGCTCCTGGAGGGTTGCTCAGCCTGGAAGAGTAATATAATGTTTCATTTACAGTATAACCTGTATCTGTCACACAAAAGTGTCAAAGGTTCCTGGGCCCACAGTTAGTGGCTCCAGCTTTATATACAAAGCCCACCTGGAGGTTGTCCCTGATCATCACTCTGTGCTGACTTTTCCTCCTCACACGCCACTTACCATACCATAAATGCCAGTTTTGCAAAACTATTGACAGGTCTCTTATGGGCCTGCTATTTCCTCTTCATTATTTTGATGACACTGTTACTTCCACCTGGCATTCCTGTTTTCTACCTCTCTACTTGACTACCTTTTAAGACATTTATTTTCCTGTGAATTCACTCTCTTCATCTGCGCCCATGTACCCACACAGACTTCTAAAACAACACCTGCCACACTTGATTTTACTAAACTCCTCTGGTAGATCAGGGATCAGCAAACTTTCTATAAAGTCTCAGTAAATAATTTTGACTTTGAGAATTGTATAGTTTTTGTCACAACCGTGCAACTCTGCTGTTGTAGCGCAAAAGTAGCCATAAACAATATGTAAATGAATGGGCATGACTGTGTTCCAGCAAAACTTGAGTTAGCAGTATAGGTATTGGGTCAAATTTGGCCTAGAGTCCATAGTTTCTAGATCTCTGTTCTGGATTATAGACCTTTTGGAGCAACAATTGTGTTTTATTTATTTACCTACATATAGTCTGATACCCAGCATAAGGTTGATGCTTAGAAAATATTCGTGGGCTGAATACATGACTTCAAACCTGATATAAACTATGTCATGAACTGAGACAATTCCCCTTCAGACTCTAATATTTTAACATCACTCTACACGTTGAGCCTCAATGTCACCATCTGACTACATGGGGGAAATATTACTTTATATGTCTCATCACGCTTTGGAGAGGATCAAAGTGACACTACACTTGAATGTGGATTTCTATACTGCAAAGCATACATGTGAGGGACTTTATCTTCTATCATGTGCTACTGGACTGGTAGCCAGTGAAATTTTAATAAAAAATTGAGTGAACAAGCAACATGAAAATGTGAGGTTTTGTTTGGCCAATGAAACTGAAAAAAAATATTCCTTGTATGTAACTGGGAAAGATCTATAAAACAATTACACTTATAGCAGAGGCAGGAATATCATTTTCATCCATCAGCTGAATTTTCTTGTCTTTACTCAACTCCACTGGTGCTGAAGTTGTTCTGCTGCCTCATTGCCACCTTATTTGGCTCTTGGGCGATGGGTGACAAACTGATCTGCATCTCCAGATCACAGGGGCTGCCTAACATTGAGAAGGATCCTCAGATGGTGTCCAGTCTCAGTAAGGAGTTTGACACAAGCATGTGTTGCTCAAGGGAACTCTATGTTTTGGGAGTAGACATATCGTAGACTAAGTTGCCTTGAGGGTGTGAGTGTGTCACTACACTAGGGAGCCAAGGAAAATGCATAGGCCTTAAGCATCTAAGAAAAGGAATGCATGACAATTCAGAAAGTGAGGTAAGAAAAGGCCAAAATCTAAACTTGGACCATCCCAAAAGTTTAATTAGATTTAGGCCAGGAAAAATGACAGAATTTGTCCTTTCTTTTCTCTTCCTCTGTCTTTGAAGAACTCAAGTGGTATCTAGTAACTGTTATTGTAATTTTAGATCACCCAGAATATGGGCCAATTATGCTCTAGTGGGCTATTCTGGAAATCTTTCACCATTTAGAACATTACCTTCATCAGTAAGATAATTCCGAAGTTTTCCCAATTGATTTATAAACTTATGAACACATTCATAGACCAGTTCTACCATGTGGCTTCTGTCTGATAGGTTTTTTGTTTCACTTTCTTGCTATTTGTGGCCATTCTGACTTCAGCTCATCCACCTGCCTCTGACTCTATCAAGTCTTGCTTTAATCCTGGAGCTTAACACTCACTGTGCTAAAGAATCACCTAGGGAACTCTAAGATGGTTTGGTGCTTGAGACCCCACCAACAGAGGCTCTAGTTTAATTAGTGTGGGCATAACCTGGACATCAGTATTTTCTAAAAACTCCTAGAGAAGATTATAATTTTTTTTTTTGCTTAAGTTAAACATAGTGGTTAAAGCTTAGACTAACACACACAGGGCTAGTTTTGTGTCCTAGCTCACACACTTACTGTGTGACCATATAAAAGTCATACATTCTCTGTTTCTTCCTTACTTCATCTTAATTAGTAAGGCCAATAATAGTACCAACCTCAGGCTGACTCGGTGGCTCAGCCTGTATTCCCGCGCCTTTGCGAGGCTGAGATGAGTGGGTTGCCTGAGCCCGCGGGTTGGAGACCCACCTGGGCAGCGAGACCTCATCCTACAATAAATCAAAAAATCAGCCAGGCGTGGTAGCGCATGCCTGTAATTCCAGCTACTTGGAAGGCTGAGGTGGAAGGATCGCTGGAGCCCAGAAGGTCAAGGTTGCCTTGGCCGGGAGCGGCCACTGTACTCATCTGGGCGACAGAGTGAGACTCCAACTCAAAAGAAAAAAAAAAAAAAAATAGTACCCACCTAATAGGGTTATTTTTATGGAAAGGAAATAAGATAACATATAAATCACTTAAAACAAAGTCTAGCTGACATGTGTGCAATAAATATTAACTATTGTAGCTATTGCAGTGTTTATTCTTATTGCAGTATTTTTGTTGTTGTTGTTATGATGATGATGATAATGACTGTTATTACCAGCATGATACACATTTTACTTCTTCTGGTTTCTCCTGTACACATGTGGTTTTTTCCAGGCACAACAGAAAGCTAACTTTCTATTTTTGCTTTTCTATTCCATATTAGACTACGTAAATATACAAGGATCTGGGGTCTACAACTGGAATCAGGAGACTTAGCTTCTAGAATCCTGTTCTACCATATATTAGCTATGAGTTCTTGGGTAGCTACCTAGTATTCTCTGTCGTAACAGAACACTACCATTCCCTTGGAGGGGGAAAATGTTCATACCTCTTCTCTTCGTGCATATCATTCCACTCGTTTGGCATGTCTCTTCCCTTGACTCTTCTTCTAGTATAACACTTTTATTCCTTTCAGTCTTAGAAAGAATTCTACTTTCTTGGTTAAGAACATCTGCCTGGCATCAGTTTTACTTCTATGTTCCCATAGCATATCATTGGTACTTCTTTGGACACTCTAACTTTATCTTGAATTATCACTAGTTGTTTATCTCATCTCTTTTACTATGAGGTCATTGAAGACAAAGACTACTTTTGCTTTCTATTTGTATCCTGATGCTTTCAAGAATAGAACCTAGCATGTTATGTTATTCAGCTCTGGCTGCATGACAAACAAGCTCAAAATCTTAGGCATACAAAATAAGCTTTGATTCTTTGATCATGCTTTCCTGGTTGGTTGGGGAAGCCCTACTTTAGGCTACAGGTCTGTGGGTTGGCTGGGTCTCCTCTGCTTCATGTGACTCTCATTCTCTTGAGACAAGTATGTTAGTTGGGACATGTTTTTCTCATGACTGTGGCAGATGTGCAAGAGGATAAACCCAATTATGCAAACCCATTTAAAACCATTGCTTGTGCTTTGTCTGTAAATATATCATTGGGAAAAGCAAGTCACATGGCAAAGACCAAAGTCACCATTTATGGGAAGAATGGAAAAGTTGCATGGCAGAAATTATGAATACAGGAAGGAACAAAGAATTGTAGGCAGTAATTCAATCTAGCACATATAGTCAGATTAAAGAAAAAGGAAAAAAAAAGCAAATAAGCATTTCCATCTAATAAAGCATATTTTGGTGCCATAAAAACATTTCTCAGAATGTTTATCATGGAGCACTAATTACAGCAGACATGGCTAAGTGTTTCATGATATGGGGGGGAACCCCCCCAAAACAAAGTTAGTTTTTGGAGGGCGAGTCCTTTGTAGTATAGACTTCCTTGCTAGGTAAGTATTCTAGGAACCCGTTGATTTTTATCTGGAAGTTCTGAGAAGGTTGTATCATGCATTGTGGAGAAAATGTGCCGAGTTACGGCAAACAGATAACTGGTTCTTCGGCTATTACAGTGCACCTGCCCACACCGCGCTGAGTGCTCATAGTTTTTGACCAGTAATGGCATGATCCCTGTGCCCCACCATCCCTATTTACCAGATCTTACCCTAAGTAATTTTTTTTGTTGTTTCCTTAGATGAGTAAGTCCTCAAAGAGAAATGTTCTGCTGATGTGGAAGAGATAAAACAAAAAATAGCAGAAGCACTAAAAGGTATGAAAATGGATGAATTCAAGAACTGTTTTGAGCAGTGGAAAAGTGTCTCAATAGGTGTATTACATCATACAAAGAGTACTTTCATGGTAACTGAAGTTTAAACATGGAAAAATAAATACACAATTTTTTAATAAATAAACTCCAGGGTTTTTTGCATCTCTCCTCATATATGAGAAAGGGGTAGGATTCTATAGTAGAATAAATATGGGAAATGCAGAGCTACATTTAAATATATGGGAATTTAACAATATTAAGTTTTTCTATCTATAAAGATGAAATATCTTTCTATTTATTTTTGTCTTCTTTAATTTCTGTCATTCATGATTTCTACTTCTCAAGTAGAAAGTACAAGTCTTTCACATCTTTGGTTAAGTTTACTCCTAAGTGCTGTATTCTTTTTGATATTACTATAAATTTTTTTCTTACTTTTTTCAGAATTTTTTTGGTTGTGTATAGAAATGCAACTGATTTTTTATATGTTGGTTATGTATCCTGCAACTTTACTGTATTAGTTTATTAGTTGTAACTGTTTTGTGTGTGTACACATGTCTGGAGTATTTAGGATTTTTCAAAAATGTATAAGATCATGTCATTTACAAGCAAAGATAATTTTACTCCTTTCTGATTTGGATGACTTTGTTTCTTTCTTCGCTTATTTTTTCCTAATTTCTGTGACTAAGACTTTAGTACTATGTTGAATAGAAGTGGTGAGAGTGGTCATCCTTGCCTTGTTTTTGGTCTTAGAGTAAAAGCTTTCTGTTTTTCACTCTTGTGTAAAATAGATTAAGGATTTAAACACAAGACTAGAAACTTTAAAACTTCTGAAGGAAGACATAGGAAAAAAGCTTCTTGACATTGAGTATGACATGATTTCATGAATATGACACCCAAAGAACAAGCAACAAAACGAAATAAGACAAGTGGGATGACATCAAACTAAAAGATTCCGTACAGCTAAGGAAAAAATTAATAGAGTGAAAGACAACCAATAAAATGGGAGAAAATATTTGAAAACCATATATCTGATAAGGGATTAATATCCAAAATATATAAGGAACTTGTACAATTTAATAGCAAGGAAACAAACAAAAACTTAAATGAGCAAAAGACTTAAGTAGACATTTCTTCAATGAGGACATACAAATGGCTGTAGACATATAAAAAGATAAACAATGTCACATATCATCAGGGAATTGTTGATCGAAACCACGATGAGATACTACTTTCCACCAGTTAGAATAGTTATTTTCAAAATAAAGGAAAGATAGTATTAGCAAAGATGCAGAGAAATCAGAGTACTTGTAGAAGATGGTGGGACATAAAATGTTGCAGCCACTTTGAAAAACAATATGGTAGCGCCTCAAAAAAAAGAAAAAAAGAATTATTATATAATCTAGCAAGCTCACTTCTGTGTATATATCCAAAAACATTAAAATCGGGATCTCAAAGAGATACATAGATAGTACCATGTATTTATTTGTTTGTTTATTTGAGACAGGGTCTCTCTCTGTCACCCAGAGAGAAGTACAAAGACGCAGTTACAACTCATTACGTCCTCAGATTCCTAAACTTAAAGGGATCTTTCTGCCATAGCCTGCCAAGTAACTGAGACTATAGGCTTGCACCACTACTCTCAGCTAATTATTTTAATTTTAATTTTTTGAAGAAACAGAATCTCGTTGTGTTGACCAGGCTGGTCTAGGTTTAATGCTTTCAACCAATCCACCCACCTTGGTTTCCCAAAATGCTGGGATTACAGGCATGAGCCACTGCACCCAGCATGGCATTACCAGGTTAATTGCAGCGTTATTCATAATATCCAAGATATGAAAACAATCTAAATGTCAATTGACAAATGAGTGAATAAAGAAAATGTGGTATATACATAATGTGAAATATTATTCAGTCTTAAAACAGAAGATCCTTCCATATGTGAAAACATGAATGAAACTTGAAGACATTATGACAGGAAGAATAAGCCAGTCACAAAAGGACAAACACTGCATAACTCCACTTATATGAGATATCTAAAATAGTCACACTCATAGCATCAGAGAGTAGAGTGGTGGTTTTCAGGGGCTGAGAATAAAGAAAAATGGAGAGTTGCTGTTAAATGGGTATACATTTTCAGTTATGCAAAATGGATAAGTTCTAGGGATCAACTGTACAATATGGTGCCTAGAACTAACAATGTATTGCACACTTGAAGCCTTTTTAGGAGTAGAGTTCATGTTGTATTCTTACCACAATTAAAACAAATTTAAATAAAATAAAATGGTTCCTGCTTTTCTACCATTTTTCTTTTCACAGTTTTAGTTACCCTCAGTGCAGTACAGACTATTTTGAGAGAGAGAGAGAAAACATTCACATCACTTTTATTGCAGAATAATATTGTAATTGTTCCATTTTCTTATTAACTCTTGTTGCTAATCCCTTTCTGTGTCTAGTTTATAATTTAAACTTTATCATAGCAATAACATAGTACACACAGGGTTTGGCAATGTCTATGGTTTCAGATATCCACTGAAGGTCTTGGAACAGATCCCTCATTGATGAAGAAAAAAAGGAGATGAAATACAATTATAATGAATGTATTTCTGGGAATGTTGAGAAAACAGTTTTAAAATAAAAACTCAGTTCTGGTGCAGAGCATGAAAAAAGTAGATTTAATATTCCAATTGGTGATAGCAGGTGTGTATAGTGAGGTAACTATTTAAAAATCAGGCACTTGGCATGACAAATAAATTTAGAAACCAAGAATTCTATGAACACCTTCCATGCTACAATTCACTATACTGTCAATGCAGAATCTGATTGATGGCTAAGAGAGTTAGGACTTTTAATTAAAATTGCATTGAATTCAATGTGATGGGATTGGCCTGGCTGCACAATCCCCTTACCTCCCAGGTGCCATGCCTCAGGCTGCAAAGCTGAAGCTGATTTTCAGGCTCAGAGGGAGTAGATTAGCAGCTCATGCTGCTCTCCAATCAATGTCCATCTTCCCTCTTCCTTTGTCCTCTGCTTTTCAACTTCTTTACTGAACTCTAATCTTGAGAACATAGAGTCAAAACCTACAGGGCTCTGTTGACAAATAGCTGATGCATTGATTAGATGGATGGAACTGATAGAAGCCAAGCTATTATTGGGAGTGGAATGAGGAGTGCAGATAAATGCAGAAAGGGAAGGAACTAGAACAAAAGACACAAAACCAATCTTGCAAAGTAGGAGAGCTCATTCTGTACTGGGAGGTCAAGCTGTGGGGAAATTTACGTAGATAGATTTGTGAACCAAAAAGGAATTATCATCTGAGGTGAAAGGAATAAGAAGCACAAATTTTGAAAAGGCACAAAGAGTATTAAATAGTATCCTTTTGACAGTTTCCAAAAGAAATATACATTTAATTTCTTTGATCTCCCCATCACTGTTACAGGTTTTTGAAGCAAAGTGCTGACAGTCCCTATCAAGAAATAACATAATAAAGATATTTCTTATAGCAGAAGTAATAGATTCAAATGCCCAGAGAGTCTTGGTACATGATATCAATGGGTGGAGCTTGTCAGGAGTAAGTCAGTGAGGGAGAGGATAGTGGAGAGTGGACCAGAAGGCACATGACACATTGAAAGCATTGGAAGCTGGGAGAAACTACTCACCTTCAGGCAATTTTGTCTCTGCTAGAATGAGAACTCAGAGTCACCAGATGTTTGTTTTTTCTCAGAAAGCTTGTAACTCCATATTTTGCGTATAAATTAATACCCCTTGGGACAATGTTATGTGGACAATGCAACAATAGTCCAACTCACCATTCAGGAGTCTGTGAGTGCTATCCTATAAAACTACAGTGAGACGGGATTGAGAATGTTGGAGTAGCACTGGAGTTAGATATGGACTTGGATGCATGTGATCTGGAGTTCACTTAAAGGTACCCCTGTTCCTGAAAGCCTTGGTCCAAAAATGATATGTAAATCACTTCTCTTCTAAGGCCATTGTTGAAAACTACTCACAAGACCACAGTTGATTGGAAGGCGGAGCGAGGAAATGAATGATGACTCTGAGTTCCCATTCTAGAAGGGACAAAAATGCCTGAAGATGAGTATTTTCTCCCAGCTTTCAATTTGTCATGTGCTTTCTGGTCCACTCCCCACTATCGTCTCCCCCATGATTTACTCCTGACACTTAAAAAGTGACTTGAAATTTTCTTATTAATAAGAGAGGGGATGATAATACCTATGTCATGGATTTTAAGTGGTTTAACCCACTGTAGAGACAGTTAGCTGTCCATTAATATTTTACTACTCTTTCTTGGTATCGAGCTACCGCTGGGCTGTAGCTACATTCCCTTACTCTCCCTTCCAATCAACTGTGGTCTTGTGAGTAGTTCTCAATAATGGACTTAGAACAGAAGTGATTTACATATCAGTTTTGGACCAAGGCTTTCAGGAAACAGGGGTACCTTCTTCACCCTCTCTTTGTCAGTTGAATACATGTGCTGATGAGGGTGACCAAACCACAAATTGAAGGAGGTTGAGTATCAGAATTACCACATGGAGGAAAGTTAACTGCCAACAAGGAACATCCATTTGCATTGTTAGATAAGTGATAAATAAATGTTGATTTTGTTTGAGGCATAACACTTGGAGATTGATTTGATGCTATAACCAGTCTCAACCTAATAATACAACTCTTGATACATGGTAGGTGCTACATGAACGCAAGGTCCTTTCTTTGGAATTATGTTCATAATTATACACAGTTATCTTTTCTTCTGTATCTTTGATTTGTGTAGCACTCTTGTATACCTTTCTATGTGTACAGAACTATGGTGAGGAATGCCCACCCTGTGTCATTCTTCCCCATGGTTCTGCAAGGTAGATATTATCACTTCCATTTTATAAGTACAGATTCAGCAACTCTGAGAAGTAAACTTATGCATCCAAGATGATCCAGTTGGTAAATGGTAGAGCTACAATGTGAACTATGTCATCTAACTCCACACCTGGGCTCTTGTAAACCACACTGTCTACCTATTCGAGCTGAATGGAGCATAATGGGAGAAAGATTTCACATGGTCCTGAATACTATGCTAGATGCTTCTAATCCTTTTCTCCTTCTTTATCAATAAATAGAGCACAGATACCTTCAGGAAACTTTTCAATAATTTAGAATGATTTTTGTGACTTCCTACTGGAAACTCAAAAGTATTTTTGCTTATCTAAATTGGATAAAGAATGTGGTTTTCCAAACTTCACACTGAATTATTCTATGATAATAGTATCAGACTAGGCTTGCTCAGCTGTATTTAAGATAAGTGAGAGAAAAAGAATTTTCAATGTACAAAAAGATAGTATGGTCTAATCTCAAGTTTATATTTTTATCCATAGAGTCTTCATAGTCCCTAGCACACAATGGGCTCCTAATTATGGTTTGGCAGCAAGGAAGGAAGGGTGGAAAAGAAGAAAGGGAGACAGAGGGAGAAATAAAAGGCAGGAAGGAGGGAAGAAGGGGGTATGAAAGTGACAAGAGGCAGGGAGGATCAGAAGGAGGAGGGGGTCAGAAGGAGACTAGGAAAAGAAGGAAAAGAGGAAGAGAAAGAAAGCAGAAAGGAAGAAGGGAGAAAAAAGGGAGAATCACTAGTTTATCAATCTGCAACCTGTGTTCTATTTTGTATTGAAGTCCCAGTGCTTACACTTATTGGCTGCATAAGCTCCTAACATACGTTTAGAATCAATAGTCACCCTGGATATCTTGTATGAGCCTCTTCTTGGCAAATGAAGAATCTGAGATTCAGAGGTAAGGTAAATTTTGCAATGTCCCTCAATTATTTAACTGTAGAATCATGAAGAGAACCTAGTTCTCTTGAATCAATTATACTACCTTTAAAATTTTTCATCATAGAATTGTAGCAATGAGATATATGGTTGAGATGGAAGCACAGAGGCTCTTGGGCAGAGAAATTAGCAAAAATAAGTATATATGTAGCTTCATTATTCTGAGTCAGTGACTTATGATAAACAACCCAGCCCAACTTCACAGATAAGTTCAGTCAAGTAACAACACACATTTAATTTTAGCAAACTCAACTTCAGGAGCTCAGTAAAGACAGGAAGAGGGAAAGAGGATGGGAAGAGCTTAAATAATGCAATCAGTCTCACCAGTTCCTCAGCTCAAACATATGGCCTGAGGCAGCCCAACATGGAAGCCACGTTCTGCTTTCTTTCTTCTGGTAGATAAGCTCTCTTGTGTTTCCCATGGAGTGAGCATCTCACTGTGCTGAGTGTTTAGTGTTTAAAGATACATATTTTTCATACAACATTGCCCCTGAATGCAAGCCAACTCACCACTTCATCTGGTGCTCAACTGAAGAGAGAGCAATCTGTTCTCAAGCTGGAGCAAATGTAGTCTGTGTTGGATATTCTGAGAGCTAGTATTACAATCTCCAATGCAGAGCCTTCTGAGGGGTGGTGAAAGGTGATTTTTGACTATTTGTTGTGTTTGCTTTAGAAGCTGATTTGAGAACCCAACCTCCTGTTGAGATGTGACACCCCTGAATTGATTTCTACCATGTAAATTCAGTGTCCTATTTACTTGCTTCTTTGATGTTAGCATAGCCAACCATTGCAGTTAGTGACTTTGTAACCTTGACTCAAGCAGATTTATCAGAATATACACCTGGATGATAAACAATGTTTAAGATTCTCATTTTCCTGGGGAACCAATCATATAAAACTGACCTTTTTTTTAATGTCAGTACTTAAGATTCCTATAATAATGAGTACCAAGAATGAAGACTCCTCCAAAAACATTAAGTATGGTAGGCTTCAAAGACTAGTGGATAAAAAAGGTCAAAAGTTCTGAGTTCAAATCTTAGCTCTGCCATTATTAGCTGGGTGGCACCTGGCATGTTGATTATACTACTTGGGATTTGATTTTATCACTTAAAACATGTGCAGGCAATAATAATGATCTCAAAAGTTGCTTCCAATTTTTATATTGTTTCAGTCTATTAAATATGTTTCACTTTCTTGTGTGCACAAGGACAAGGTAAAATAACTCTCTAGAATCTGTTTGTCCACCTGCCACTTGGTGAATCAGAAGACAAGGACCAAATTGGCACTATAATTTGGCTCATTCCCAAATCAACGTTTGATGCTGTCTTACTTTCTCCTACAGAATTTTATTTCAGTTGCAGGTGCAGTTACTCATTGAATTCAGCTTCATTTTTTTACAACCAAAATTCAAAATGGACCAATCTTCCAGAGTGTGTCTCACTTTCCTGTCACTGCAACCTCAATCCAGTGAATCTGTGATTTGCTGATGGGTCATGGTTCTCCTGGACTCTGGCTTTCCAGGCTGATAATGTTGTATAATTTTGATGCAACCAAAGGCCTGTTACCTGGGAGATCCTTCCCACTTCTGTCTGGTTCTTCTAAGAATCTGTAACCAGAAGAGTTGAAATCTCTTCAAAGTCAAGAAAAGATCGCTCTTTGATCTTAAGCTTATCTCCTGTCCCAGACAAAGCACAATAGAGCCTCTTAACACCATATCAGCTTTGAGTTAAGCAATAAAAGCATCAGCAGGAAGGGGATTAAGATGAGAGGATTCAAATACTAGTGATTAAGTAAGAAAAAGAAAATGTATCGATAGTTGAAAGTTTTGCAAAGGAAGACAGAGCTTCATTGAATAAAATGTACCCTCCGCCACCAACTTTTCAGAAGTCCTCCAAAAAGGTGAGTGATCTCTTACTAGAAGAGAATGCATGCTCTTGAAGAGAAAAGCACTAAAAATATAACTTACTCTAATGAAAGAATGAATTCACAGGTCCCTGAAACCTTATTTGAGTCATTAATAGAGTGGCTTCTTTCTCTCAGGGCCAACATGTGGATGTGACTTCTCATGTCTTAAAGGAGTATGATCTTCATTTGTCCATCTATCTTTCTCATGAGTTTGTGAGCCCTTCACTTGTAAGGGCTCAGAGCAGGCACTTAATACATGTTTTCTTTTATTTAACCTTCTTTTAGAATTCTTTGCTTTCACTGTTCTCATTTTGGAAAAGTCCCCCTAGTTTTCTAAGCCATGCAGGCACAGAAAAAGGGTAGATGAGAAGATGAAGTTCAAGGTCCTCTTTTAGGAGTATATTTATATATGTAAGTGTAATTTGTAAATTGAAAATCCTATATAGACAAAAGAGTGATGATTACCAGGGAGACTGAGCAAAATAAAGAATGGATACAAAATAAAAGCAAGATCTAAGCAATTATAAGTTGAAGCATGATGAGAAGCATAATACACTTCCAAGAAAGGGAAGATGACTGTGGGCTGGAGCCTCATGTAGCATTCATCTGCCAGAGTCATGTTTAGAAAAGAACACCCTACATAACACTCTAGTTGAATTTGTAGTGTGGGAAGTTAAAGAGAGTTTTTACATTTGTATCGTTCTTTTCCTTTCATTTTGACAGAGCCACAAGAGGGCCCAAATCTTCTTCATCCAACAGGAGACACCGTGTTGCCTGAACAGACCCTCTCTGCTCTTTGGTTACTGATGTTTAGAGAGGAAAAGGTAGGGTCTATGGAGAATAATGTATTCACTTGCTATATTTAAAAGTCCTAATGCTCCATAATAACTAATTGATCAGAAAGTACCTCCACTATTTGTTTTTCAACAATAACAAATAGCAAATGCAAGTGATAACCTAGGCGTGAAGGGTGAGTACGGTGCTAAAAGAACAACGGTGGGTAATGAAGAACTGTTTAGTTGAGTTAATTAATAAGAAAGCCAAAAACAGTTTTCTGAAAGGCTGAGAGGATTCAGATGGCAGGAATTCTTTCAGCTGGTCTAAATTTAGCTTCTGAGAAGGCAGTGGAAGATTTTGCTGAAGTTTACTCTGAAATGGTAATTTTGTTAAGGACTTTTCATGGCATTTCTCACTCAACTCTTATAGTAACACCATATATTATGAACGATTATTGAACTCATTTTTTTAAGATGTGGAAATTATACACAATGAAGTCACATAAATCTGTCAGTAAGTGCTAAAGTCAATGCAGAAATCCAGATACTCTAAGTTCAAGGCTCACATTTTTAGGTTCTGTTCTTGGTGACAAGTATCTCTTATTGTGCCAGGCATTCTCCTGGTTGCTGTAAAACTATATTATTTAAACAAATTTCTTCACAGAACTACAAATGAGGGAAGTTACATGACTTGCTGAATACTACATAGCTATTAAGTTGTTGAGATAAGTCTGTTTATTTCAAAGCCACGTTTTTTACCTAGAACGTTTTCTGTGAGGGATTATAGAAAAAGAACAGATCTTGACTCCTTTCTTTAAAAGCCTTATAATCTTATGAAGGATACAAAAAAACAAGAGATAGAAGTAGCAAAAATGGAATTAAAATCCAGGTTCAGGATATGAGGTTTAACAGGTGACTACTATGGGCCAGGAGGCATGGGAGATGGTGACAACCCTGGGGGGGTTGAAAGCTCTGAGAGGAGTGGAGTTATTTCTCAAATTTACAGAAAGACCTATCAGTTTCTCCTTTTAATCATCTTCACATCTATCTGTTTCCCCTCCGTGGATCTTGAAATAAACTGCTTGTCTATTTTCAGCTGAACAGTGCCATGGAGACAGGCCTGGTGTCCAGGAAGTAGAGATTCAAGCAATCTGTCCTAAAGTGCCTCCTGACTCCCAATCCAGGCCCAGGGCAGAGCTGTTTTCCTTGTGTGAGCATGACTTGGTATGATGAGAGGTGGCTGTAATGTTCTGGAATGTCTCAGGGAGGCATATTTGAAACTAAAAGTAAAAATGGCCAATTATTGACACTTCACATGGGGAAGATTTGATGACAAATAGTTGCAGAGAAATAAAGTAAGTGCAGAAAAGTGGGCCAAGCCAGGCTCGGTGGCTCAGCCTGCAATCCCGCGCCTTGGGAGGCTGAGGTGAGTGAATTGCCTGAGCCTGCAGGTTCGAGACCCGC